>NW_028151944.1:0-50359 GCF_964638095.1 Poromitra crassiceps | reverse complement strand
TCTAATGGTGTCAGACTGTTCTACTGAGCTGTTTTACCACAACTGAACAGCCTGTGGAGCTCACACTGAATTCTCCATCATTTTTCATTATTTTCTTAAACTGTTTTTTACAGAAATGCTTTAATATGATACAATTGCGTTCATGTATTATTTTCTGTTTGGTTTATGCTTATATTATACATTAATCACTTTTGGAAAATGTCAAATTATATAGTATAAATTATTGTTATTATTATTATTAGGAGGAGGTTTTGATTAGGATGCTGGTCTGATAATCTCTCATTTCACATTAAATGTGTAAACAGTCTTTCTGTCTGTGAACTCTGAGACCTCAGCTCTGAAGTTCTGGGTTCTGGGTTTTCAGGCCCGGTGCACCTGTGGGTGTGCCTTAAGGTAAACCAGGCGTGGCCATGCTAAATCCTCACGTTTGCTCAATAGGCTAGTTGCACAAGCGATTAGACGAACTTCCGGTTTTCTTGCCAACTCGGCGAGCCAGTTTCCGCTTTATCGGCTTCCTCTCCTTACCGGCCCGGTCGCTGTGCTAGTCGCTGTGTTTATCAAACTTATCTCAGACTCTAACTATCTGGTTTTTCGACACTATTTCTGGAACTGATTACTGAATTTGGATTACGGACTTGGCTGAATGGATATTTGATTTGACCGCTGCCTGGACACGGACACAAATTTAATGATTGCGGACTTGTATGACGTTTAAGCTGGTTCAACTAACTAACGTTAGCTAACGAACCCTTAGCTAGAAGCTAGCAAAACACTGAGAACTCCGAATGACAATAACAAGACAAGATGAGTGCTGTGAGGAAAAAGAAATATAATGTACGAGATGTGCACAAGTTACAAAGAGGTATGGGTGGCTCTAATGAGCACTGCTGTGTGCCACTTTGCTCAGCTTCAAGTCGCTATAACCGTAGGATGAGCTTCCACTGCTTCCCAAAAAACACAAACCTTCGATTTTTAAATAATATATATTTCTAATATTATTCATCTATTATCACAGACCAAATGTTATGTACTTCGATATGTTAAGAGCATGTTGTATAAGTCAAATGCACTAGATTGTTTATTTGACTCATGATAGCCTTTTAACACCAGATTGCACCTAAATGAATGGCTGAGAAAAACCAGGGGCGTAGTGGAGGCTAAACACAAGTAAACACAGTTTACCCTCCTCTTTGAAATGAGGCAGATAGTTTACTCACCTATTTGCAGATCACCTGTATCAATTGCAGAGGGGAAACAAGGTGGATAAACTACTCACTATTGATAGTTTACTCACCTCTGTATTTACCACTACACCCCTGGCTAAAACATAGCTTATATACCACGACCAAGTGGTACAAAAACACATGCAAAATTATCTGATGAACAAAACGAACAGATTAACCCAGGTTCTGGGGATCAGCTAGGTCAATGTATCTGCCTACTCTAGCCACTCTTTTGAGCCTTCCATTACTACCGTAGTTATGTTGTATTACAACTAGGGGTGTCACAATATATCGTCCCACGAAATTTCGCGATAGTAAAACGTCACGATATGTATCGTTGAGATGAAATCTCATATCGCAATGTTTTTTTTTTTTTTTTTTTTTTTTAATAGACAAAGAAACGTCTTTGTTTGTTGAAGTTCAATGTGTGGAAAGTAGTTCAGTTGAACAAGTCTCTGAAGAGACACATGAGTTATACAGGAGAGAAACCATTCAATTGAGTTTCTGGCAAAACTGTTTACTTGACAGGAAAAACTGAAGATGCATAAAAAATAGACTAAGAAAAGTCTTGTTGTTTGAGTTTGAAGAAAAACTGAAGATGCATAATGAGAATTTATACTGCTGAGAAACCTTTTAGTTCAAAGTAAATCTAAGTGACGGTGTAACTCATTCTATTTCAAGATAAGCCTTATCTCCAATCTCATGTTTTTTCTAGTTGTTATTGTAATAACAATTTCCCACAACAGCATTTTTGTATTTGTGCATTTCAAATAAAATACTACTTTTTCAGTCATATATTGTCATTATTCAAGTTTAAAAAAATATTGTTAAAATTGTATCGTATCGTATCGTTATCGTGAACCCAGTATCGTGATACGTATCGTATCGTGAACTGAGTGTATCGTGACACCCCTAATTACAACACTAGCTGAATCCCCAGAAACAACAGGAACACTGGGTTATTAAAGTAACATGCATATCGCATATAGCTTCACCATACACTCAAACTGTGTGGCTTCTCAGATTTCCTCATGGATCTGTGGCACAATGCCCTGATAATCATTTCACCTGTGCTCTGATCTTTGTTTACAACTGAGAGAGGGGGGAGGTTAGTAGTTAGTACAACAACTAACAATGTGTGTTAACATTAATAAAAACAAGCTAACATCGTAAACAAACGTAATCTGAAAAAAATATTAAAACCCATCATTATTGACCAAAATCATCTTATGACATCGCTGTTGTGACATCATTCTAAAATGGATCCTGCCAATCTTGAACATATCCCAGGCTATGATAATCCCCCCATAGTCTGGTCAGTTTGGGGCAAAAATGGGGTCAAGGCTGCAAATTATGATTAACATTTGAGCCAATGTTTTTCTGTTTATTTATGGTCCAATAAAGAAAAAAATGCAAGGAGCCCAAAAATTTAGGTAGGCGAAGTGTCTGAAACGGCCACACCCACTTTTTGCACGCGACATTCTGTATCTCAGCTCCTGAAGGTCGTACAGAGTTGACTTTGGGCTCAAAAGATGCGGAAATTACACATTTATATTAGTGTTATGAAGAAACATATGGCCTAAAACCTTTACTTTTGGGGATATTCAAGAAAAACCCTTTTTATCACTGAATTGATCAGTACCCAAGCCACTTCAGCCAAATCTGCTCATGAAGGCCGTGCAGTTTGTTTGGGACAAAGTTCTAGATCTACTCATGGGGCATAGTAGTGTTTAAGTTGAGGCTTTGTTAGAAGACGAGGACCCCAACAACCACCTAAGAAACAGAGCTAACCATGTGAAGCCCAAAAAAACTTTATTTGAACATATCACACATCCCATCACACAGGATTCAAACACTTGCTTAGGCACTTGCAATAAATGAGACATTTCATCCCCCTCGCAGCACAAGAACATGAGGTGCATTTATTAGTTCTGCAGCTACACACCCCTGTTACCCGAGACAATGTGTCTCCTGCGGAAACTGTGCTCCACCTGACGAAGAGTTCCTCCACATCGGTAGTCCATCCCCATTCAACAACCGGGGGACAAGGGAGTTGTCGAAGGCTGTTCCCCCACAGCCATCCTGCCTGGAATGCAGCTCTCAACAGATGCTGTAGAAGTGCATCCTTACTTGGGGGCAGGTCTCGCAGCTCATCTTTAACCGAGTGCTTGAACAGCTGGAATCTGAGTCCATCTATACTTGCACAGTCGTACAGTCCAGCCTTGTTGTACCAGCTCATTACCCAGGGCTCAATAACTTCCATGCTGTTCTTAACTGTCTCGATATCAGGGCAGCAACAATGCAGCAGTGAGCTCTGTCAACTTACTGTGGTTCATCCAGGCTTTGAATTGATCATTCTTTGAGTGGCCAAAGAAGGCACTCACAGAATCACAGCCACTGAAAGAATGGAACACAGGCATGGCATCAGCCACATCTCCACCAAGCTTCTTGTGTGCTTCTGTGATTGAGTAGAACTTGCGTTTGTCCGGAACGGCAAAGTCGACGATAAGTTGCAAGTCACAACATACTGACAGGAACTTTGTAGTGAACCCTAGCAGGATGACAACTACATCAGAGTTGACTGTTCGAACTGTAACTGACTTGATCCCCTTGTTTAGCATGTCCATCACATAGACAACGATGCAGTTGTCAGCCTCCTCAAGCATTTCTATGCGGTCATAAAGCTGGATCTCAAAATCTTCGCCAAAGTTTGCAAGGATCTTCCTGTCGTAGGTAATGCATAATTCCTTGCTCCAGTTCCATGCCTGTTCCTTAGCAATCTTGGCGAACATTAAGTTCAGGGCTACCTTGTTGTCTTGATTAGACAGAAAAGCTTCAAAGAATTGCTTAGATTCGGGCACGGTGTCATTCTCGCTAAAGGCCATCTGTGAACTACCTGCTGACCCCCGATTCTTCCTAGTCGCAGTCTTAATGCTCATAGTCTGGTAGAGGTCAGCCACAATGTCAATACGATTGGCTCCCTTCTCATGACCAATCTTGGCAATGCTGTTCAACACCTTGATGACAAAGTCCCGAAATGTCATGCCTTTGGTGAGAGACTTTGCCAGGATTCGTACTTGCACAGATAGATCTATCACAAGTCCTTCTGAGGCTGTAGATTGAACTTGTACTCTGATGTCCTTCAGGATTTGAGACTTTTGGCTGTGATAAATGTCTCCATCCTTTGTTGACAGGGCTTCTGGTAAACCTGTATTTGAAATGAATAGTTTAACCAAAATTAAATTAGTACTCTCAAATTAATTCACTTATAAAATGAATATTGAATAACTTTGAAATTATATCAACTAGATTTACCCGTGAATTCACCACCAAAGAGCCTCCTTGTCTCTTCTTCTCTCGATCTGCAGGCCTCCTTCAGCTTTGCAAAGGTTCCTTTAGGTGGCTTTATTGCAGGGCTTGCAAGCTGGACTTTTGCACCTGAACTTGGAAGTTTCAGGGCATTTCGTGAGATGTTCGCATGGACATCCTTCTGAGCATATACAAATCGCTCCTGCACAAACTGGTCATGCTGTGTTTTTCCAACTGTAAAAACAAGGCTGGCATCTTTAGTTATGACATCTGGGAAGGGAATGGATGAGTTCAACCTCATGAACTGAGCTTGGTTGAATGGGTTGGTAAGGATCCCCTGGTACACCTTGAGTATGTGGCTTGAAAATGTTTCCTTGAAGGAGTCCAGCATTTCTTTGTGCCCGTGTGCTAGATCTTGACCTTCGACCTCGGCGAGGTAGCACTGGATTTCGGGTAGGGCAAGTTCTAGTTTCCTGAAGAATTCCTGATCTTCCCGATTGATGATATCGACGTATCCAGTGCCAGACTTGATGACCTTTATATTATGCTCCTGCTTTTGATCACATGCAATCTTCGAAAATGGGTTACCTCTGGTGTTTACTGCGAAAGAGCCTGATAGAAATTCCTTGAACAACTCTGGGTGTTTCCATTTGAGCTCTTTGAGATCCTGAAGAAACACTGATGCCCATCTGGCATAGTGTGTATGATCAAGTGCAAAGAAAAGAGGAATGAGCTGCTCAAGTGCACTGATCATCATGGTGAAGTTGGCCTCCCGGAAGGATCTGATGAAGATAAGAACTTTCTTGATTGCTTCAAGGACATTGGTCCAGTAGTGAAACATGGGACTGTTTTCATTGGCCACCCAATTGCTCCAAATCAAACTGTTGTCCTCTAGATGTTTTGCCTGGAATGCCTCGTCTCTCTTCTTGGCCAGGACCACAGCCAGGATTTGAATGCAGTATCTAGCCTTCTTTATGGAATTCACATCACATACAGCAGTTGTCAGACCAGTGATGTTCAGATTAGCTGAAGTTAAGACTGTATTCAAGCCAGTTCCTTTTATCAACTGGCCAACACAGACCAGAGAAACCTTCTCAAGGTGCAGCCCACCCATGAAAGCGAAGTATGAATGAGAAAACTCTTCCCCCATGGCCCACTGTATCATCTTCTTGATGGCATAAAGGGGCTGATCAGATCCACCCACTGCAACTTGGCCTGGGTTGAGATATCCTGTGTATGATACTGCTATTCTCATGACATGGAGCTGAAGCTGTTCGGTGTTGCTAGCATGGTCAATCACTGGCATGATGCAGTTGATTGTTTTGGGGACATCTGTCTTGTCACGCTCCTTTGAAGCGTGGTGTGAGGTCCAAGTTACAGGCTGTAATAAATCAGATCCAATGTTCTTCATAGCAGCCATCAAAAAATCTTCTTCCTCTCCCATGCTTTTCTGAAACACAACTCCAAGCTCTGCATCAAATTCCTCAACATTGACAGTCTGTACAGGGCGATGGGACTCCTTCGAGACCTTCTGCTCCACTACGCTCAGGTATTCCTCCAACACGGTTTCCAAGCCCGGTGCATTAGGGTCAATGTCCCTAGCAGATCTTCTCTCTCTTGACATGCCTTCCCCTGGTTCCTGGGGAAACTGCAGGCAACTCATCGCAGTAGCGTTGCAGTTCTTTGTTGCTGTAGGAGATGAACTTTGTTCATTGATGTTGTCATCAGTGAATGTTGTGAATACACCTTGTTTCAGGACGTGAGGTAGCAGCTTTCCCTGTGATCTGAGGAAGAGGTATTTCATTGACAGGGAGATTTCGTCAATGCAGACAAGAGTAGCCGAGTATGAATGTGTCAGGCCTAGTTCAAATGTTGTCTGTAACAAGTTTTTGTTTCTGTTCATTGAATAGAGCTTCAGTGTCAGATATCCATTGACAGGCTCTTCCACCAATCCGTGCCTCTTTCGGATGACAGATTGCGATTGCTGTGAATCTTTGTTGGTTTTTGGTCTGATCCTGGTGTTGAAGCTTACGGTCTGGCACATTTGTTCAAGGTGCATCGGAAGGTCTTGATATCTCGCTGTTCCATCACAAAGTAATGACATAAGCATCTTTAGTTTGAGATTGTTATTTGTCCGTAATCCTTCTGTAGACAAGTCAGAAAGCCGTGTGCCTTGACTGTCTCTCCGGTTCTTTATGATTTCATCCCGAACAGCCTTTGTGACTTTGCAAAGTGAATCCAAAAACTCACTCTCACTGATTACATTGTCCAAACTACCCTTCCTAATAACCCTGTAATGCGCCCCTGTCTCTTTCTGCACTACATTTATGTCAAGGCGGCTGTTTGACAGTTTGTCAGCAAATCGTGTCGAGTGAGATTTGGGCCGGTCGATGCCCAAATCTTCAACTTTCTGCAGATAAATATTCTCAAGTTCGTGAAGATCAAAAACATTATCTGAACTGTCATCAATGAAGTTCTTTACTGCTTCCATGGCAATATACTCAGCGTACTGGATCATGTCTGGGGAGTTCTGTGATGAAATTCTTTCTTGCTTTATCCTGCCCCCCGTTGAGTTGTCTCTGTACCTAATAAGGAAGAAATGATCAATTATTAAAAATATGGTCCGACTATAGGTGAACTCTTGAATTGAACTTAAAACTTTGTTCTGCTAGCTTACCTGTTACAGTATCTTGTGTGGCATTTGTTGTGATAGAACAGCTCCCGTGATCTAACATCAGTTTCGAGTAATCTTAGGATTCTGCCGTCATTCAGAACTTTGGCCATCATCTCTAGATTGTCTGTGAAATCCTTCACATGCTTTGCTGACTTCCCTTTTCCTGCAGCGGCATACAAGGGCTCTGATTTGTCCTTCCTGCGATGGTTCTCAATGGCTGGCCCTTCACAATAGAAGCACAATTCAGCTCCAAACGCAAGACTAGACCCAGCCTTTGCTCTAGTGTTTGCTCCAACAATCTCCTGATCAGCAAGATCCAGTTCTCGTTTGTGTTTACGATCCATCGCACGATTGAAATGACTGTTATTATAGCGATCATAGCACGTCTTGTGGATTTTATACCCATCCTGTAGAGTTGCTGCGTTGACACTTGACAGTCTTTGTGAAAAATTGAGATCCACATCATTGATTATCAGTCCATTATCCTCAAACAGTTTCAGTTGGTCAATCAGCTTAGGAGCCGTGACGGCAGTTATGTCTCTTCCTCCAGGTTCCTGACATGCATTTAAGAATGAAAAGCAAAATGTTGTACTCACTGCTTTCCTTTACGTTACACTTCTTAAGGAATAAGCATTAAAACTAACCTTGCAGACAATGCACAGGTTCTTGTTTACCAGTTCCATTGTTTGGACGGGAGATCATCTGATCAGGGAAAATCAGAACACTGTTTTTTTTGTTTTGTTTTGCACAAGTTAAACACCTTGATAACAGAAATGTTTCACTGCAGTATGGCATCATACATCCATCAGATCCAGATCCAATGTTAAACAATAATCTTTTCTGCATAGATACAAAAGACAGCCCAACAACAGATTGTCCATATAACATTAAAAGTGCAGTTACAAAGGACAACCAAACATTTCCACACAAACCCCCTTTTCGTAGCAATGGCCCACTATCTAACCACTGCACAGAAAAAAGGTTATGAATATGAGCTAAGGTGGAGGTAATGTTACTATGAGGTAAACCTTCAGAGATAAAATAACAGTCTCTTACCATCCATCTACAAGGTCAGGAACAAACTCACTGAAGGCCAGAAGACACATGAATATCATATGTTGTCAAATGTTTTCAGCATGTATGCTAGCTTTACAGAAACATATGCACTTCTGCATCTTCATTACCTGTGGAGTTAATCAGTTGAAATACAAACAGTGCCAATTTGTCATTGTGGTCAGAGGCGGAATTACATTTCTAGTGATAAGACCATCATGCATCATGTGAAAACTAGTTTTTCACAAATAACTGAAAAAGTAATGGTTTTAGAGTATATGTTTGTTAATAACTCTAATATAAATGTGGTGTTTCTGCATCTTTTGAGCCCAAGATCAGCTCTCTGTGACTTTCACGAGCCGAGATACAAAATTCCAGGTCTAAAAACTGGGCGTGGCCGTTTCAGGGACTTCGCCTAGCTAATTTTTTGGGCTCCTTGCATTTTTTTGTTTATTAGGCCCTAAATGAACAGAAAAACATTGGCTCAAATGTTAATCATTTTTTGCAGCCATTTTGCCTAAACTGACCAGACTACCAAGAGAAATCCAGTTTGCCTTTATGGGAAGGAAAATAATTCACTTTTTGTGTTTTCTACTGTACTTTTTACTGTACACTGGCATTTGAGGGGTTAAAATTCTGAGTAGGTATGACATGTTGGTATGAGGTATTAGGATGAAGTTAACAAACTTAACAAAAGCAAAGCATCAGCAAGGCAGCTTGAATCTAAACACTACTTATTATTATTATGTTATATGTATAACTTGAATCCCTCTCGCTTGCTTATGGGAGTGGGGGAACAGGCATTAACGATACGATGGACATCGTTTACGTTTATTTTAGGCAGATCTTGGAGACATCTCGTAAAAATTGTCATTTTTGAAGCAATTCGGTGGTAGAGAAGATGTTCGTTCTAACCTATGGTTCCAACACTGTTAGCTTTAAACTAACGTTAACGTTAGCTTTAGCTAACGTAATAGCATCTTAAGCTTCATACAAGTCCGCAATCCGTAAAAATTCAAGTCCGTGTCCAGGCGGCGGTCAAATCAAATATAGATTCAGCCAAGTCCGTCATAAAAATTCAGTAATCAGTTCCAGAAATAGTGTAGAAAAACCAGATAGTCAGAGATAAGTTTGATAGACACAGCGACCGGGCTAAAGCGGAAGCTGGCTAGCCGGTTTGACTACAACCGGAAGTTTGTCCTTTCAGTTGTGCACAGAGGCTAATCTTTGCGCTTGGAGCTCTGAAAAGCAGGTCTAAAACCCCGCTGCACCTGAGTGCACAATTATTCTCCGCACTGCTCCAGCAGTGCACGGGAAATCCTTGGGGCCCTATCTTGGTAGAAGCACTATCCGCTTTTTGCGCTTGAGTCCGGGTTTGCACGCCTTACGTCTTATGCTATCGTCCGCCTCCCGCAAGCCAATCCAGGTGTGTCCCCGCAAAATCCTTGCCTTCTGCTATCGTCAGCATGCGCATGGACATCCCGTTAAAATACAAATGCCAGGACATCAAATTCTGCTGCTAAAATTGGGTAACAGCAGATTACTCAGTGAGGCAATCAACTATTATTCACTGAAAAATGTGTATCACATGTAAAGTGCCACAATCATGCTGATATCTCTTTCTACAGTGGGCTAACCCCCCTCTCTCTCCTTCTCTCTCCAAAACCTTGTGCGTGCACACACACACACACACACACACACACACACACACACACAAACACAAACACACACACACACACACACACACACACACACACCCACACACACACACACACACACACACACACACACACACAGTAGATTTGAGCAAGTCATGTCGGCCAGTGATACAGTAACCCCCTTCGCTGCAATTGCACGCATGCAATAGCCTATTAAGATGAACCCGGCACTTGGGACAATTTTGATATGTTGAAATAGGCTAGAATTAAATTCTCACACATCCCTGCCTATTAAAGAAACAAATATTTTTTACATGTGTATGTTATAGCCTATTTATATGAACAAAACGTCTAATGTACGTGGACAACCTTTATGACATTTGCGCAAATGAATTGGAGGGAATGAAAGGAGCGACACTGATTGGTTGTGTGGATGATAACGCCCTCACCAAGCCTGTACGCCTCTGAATAATTTCCAGAGTTAATCCTGCATAAATCACTGTGGCGCTGGGACAAGTGGCATTTTGTGCATCACAGAGAATAGCAGATGACTTGGGAACGCCCATTAATTTGTGCTGCGCCCGGCGCAAGCGCTAAATTACCGCTTTTGCCACGATAGGGCCCAATGTTATTGTTATGTGATGGTGTTGATGTGATGCTGTGGAGATGTCCAAATTACACATGGAGATTACACTGTCCATCGTGCAATTTCATTCAAATTCATTTGCAGAAACAGTTAAATGCCATCCTTAAAATTAATAGACAACACCTGTTTGATATTCCCTTAAGTGCACATTAAAAAATAACATCATTTTGGGAGTTTATGTGAAAATTATGAGGTGAAAATGTTTTGTTGATCGATTATACCCCCCCTCTCTCTCCGAAACTGCACGCGTGCACACACACACGCACACCATACTGCATCGCCCAGATTAATTAATCACCAATGCCTTAATGCCAATTAATAGCCTACTATAGTCTACAATTATTCCCCCCCTTTGAGTAGCCTACATACATCTGTCAGTTCCCATCTCGCTTCCTCAGCAACAAATAGGATACAAATAGGGGTTAATGGGAAATGAATTGAGAAAACTTGGACATTGTAGCCTACTTGCAATATTATTGTCAATCAAATGTCCCTGTTTCCTCATTGCAAACATGTTTCTATTTTCCAACCAACTAAAGAACCTGAATTGCATCAATTAAAAGCTGCGAATCACAGATGTTTTTAAATGATGTGATGATTGTTGTGAGATGTCAACACACTTGACCACGCCCCCATTTTGTGGTGCGCTCGGCGCTAAACACACACAAGCGCTAAATTACCGCTTTTATGACGATAAGGCCCCTGGTCTCAGCTCTGAAGTCCTGGGGCCCTATCTATCTTTGTAGTAATTCACATGTATTAACTCTCACATCTAAAAAGGACACAGACTCACTGCTTGCCTCTAACGTGAAGGTGATAGTAGGAACTCTAGAATTAAGAAATTCCTTCAACCCCTCCAGCTCCTCAGATGAACCAGTGAACACAAAACAAATCATCAATGTATCTACCAACATTTGACAAAAGAACAAGAAGGATTGTTCTTATAAACATAATCAACCTCAAATTTGCCTCGTTTTATATATGAGGTCACACCCATTCTCTCATTAACACTGAGGAAAGCCACAGGCTGAAACACCTCTGTTCACTGCTGCTGTGTGGATTAAAACCTTTTTTTCAAACTTGACCTGTAAGTGCTGCTAGTTCCATTTGACTTTTCAGTATTTGCTTGAACCTAAACTGAGTGAAGAAAAGATATGAATATATAGGCTACAATACAATAAGCAGCTCAATCGGTGCAGGGAGATCACAGAAACAGAGGTAGGCAACAGCACTCGAATTAGAGTAAAAGCACACTGATGATGGCCTAAGGCTGAAACGCGTCTGTTTTGCCCTTAACTCATTGAGTGCCAGCCACTTTTGGAGAACGGACGCTCCCAGTGCCAGAGTTTCAGAGCGTTTTCAGTGATTTCTCGAGGCCCACAGAATATTGTGTGATATTACTATGTAAACACTGAACACGGAAAAAGAACAAGGAGACTATTGTATCATCAGCAAAAAAAAGTTTATTGATACCATTTTCCGTTCTTTAGTTATCAGCCGGAGAAGATAGGCCAAAAACAGCAAAAACAGGCATTTCCATCTAGAAGCTGAGATATTCAGCCTTTCGTGAAATGCAGCATTTCAAGCACATTCACTGACTCTAGCTAATATTTTCTGATGTAGTGACGTGGTGTAGTTGTGTGCTGCCCTGCGTGCCCCACCCCCCTCTCCCCCCCTCAGCTGCAAACTCCTCCCCACACTAGTAACACACAGCCTCACGCACCCAGCGTCTATTTTCGGAGTGCTTTTTGTGCGCCGCCTCCCAGGCAGCGCGACAAGGAAATGCCAACCCGGACTGCAGGGAAAGGTTTGGCACTTCGGCGTCGGGTGCTGCCTTTCTGGCGGCTAATCGTGTAAAGAAACTATGCAGACAGACAGACAGATGCAGAGGGGCTCAGTTGTGGGAGCGGATTGACTGCTGTTTCGCAGGCACCGTCAGCTGCAGCCAGAGCAATCTACATGGCTCTGGGCTGCAGCATGAGCGGTTTCTCTTTGATAACGGGGCTTTTTCAGGCTGTATTCCGGACATTTCTCTAATCTGGAGAGCACTGTCGCCACCTGATGAGTCCGTAAAATAGGTTATACAGCTTCAATAGCTACAATATTTGTACAGGACATACATAAGGCTTTGATCCACGTCCCACCGTCAAAAAAGGCAATTGACGACAGCTATCGTCTTGGGCACTCTACGTTACTAATTACTTTGATGACAGGCGTCGTCATTGGCACTCAATGAGTTAATAAAAAAACTCAAGATTTACTCTAATTCGAGTACTGTTGCCTACCTCTGTTTCTACAATACAATAAGCCCCATTAAATTACATGCCTTCATCTGATAAATCTATTGCCTCCCTTTCTCTCTCTCCCTATCTCTATACAATATATCTCTCATTCTCTCTTGGCAATGTAAGTAAATAGATAGATAATGATAGAGTTCATTTGCAGAAACAGTTAAGTGTCATTCTTAAACTGAATAGACAACACCTGTTTGATACTCCTGGGAGTGCACATTAAAAAATAACATCATTTGGGTGATTTATGTGAAAATTATGAGGTGAAAATGATTATGATCGATAATACAAATATGTGCCGGGTTCTCCACACCCACAAACGTATTAAAGGGAGTGAGAGACGGGAATCTGATTGGTCTGATTGATGTGATGCCCAGGGTCTGGGCTTTACATCAATCAAACCAATCAGTGTGGCCTGCATCATTCTTGCCTGCACAGGTGATAAGCACGCCCATTTCATGATTTTGCATGGAGCACACAGGCATTTTGCACAGCAGGGAGAGTAGCAGAGGGTTTGGTCACGCCTCCAAATTGCACTAGTGCCCGCCGTTAAACACTGCACAAGCGCTAATCAGTGCGTTTGCGAGACCAGGGCCCCTGGTCTCAGCTGTGAAGTTCAACTTCTTCTTTATTCTTTATTCAGATTGAGGTTCTGCGAGTTGAGAGAGGTTCACTGTGAAGTCGTGGCCTCAGCTCTGAAGTCCAACCCCCATCTGACAGAACTGGACCTGAGTGACAGCAACCTGCATGATTCAAAAATAATGAAGCTGCTCTGTGCTGGACTGGAGAGTCCACACTGCAGACTGGAGACTCTGAGGTCAGACATCATATTTAATAATGTGCTGATATGAATATTATATTGATTTTGTAATGTGTGGACGTCTGTATAGAGTCGATCAATCTGAAATCAGACATGATCTGGTTTTAGGGGCTTAGATCTCAAATTCTACTCATGTTGTTGGCCTTAATCATTTTACTCTGGAGAGGAGAGAGAGGGAGAGAGGGAGAGACATATAGGCCCTAATTCACCTGATTAGCATTTATGCAACTTCTTTGATTCCGTTATATAATACTTGCTTTCTTGTCTTTAAAGGATGGCTTTACTGGTAATCAACCCACTTTGTATCATATATAATCTCAGTAATATAAGCACATGGGCAGCCTTTATCTTCTCTCTCTGTTTACCTCACGGAGAAAAATGCTCCTGCTCCTGTCTGCAGAAACTCTGCCCCCGTCAGCTGCAAGTCATTAATGCTCCTTAAGGCTCTCAATGCATTCTCCGTGGACGTGCGCATAATTAAAAAATAAACAATAAACAATAACAGCCGCCCTCGAGCAGATTCCACGTCTCCAGCAGAACTGCCGCAGCTCCGTTGTGACGCGTTGTGACATAAAACGCGTCACAACGGAGCGCTTTGCCAGAGCAGGAAATGGGAGATCTCCGTGAGGAAAACACAGAGAGAGCTTATATTACCAAGATTATTAATGATACAAAGTGGGTTGATTACCAGTAAAGCTATCCTTTAAAGTATTGTATCTATTTGTGTTCCTTCTTTTTGTTGCGTCAAACTCTTCCAACAGGCTGGCAAGTTTGACACAAAACAACAATACACCAAACCTCCATCCAAAAACACATAACAGTAGTACAGTAGATCAGGCTGCCATCAAAGCCCTGTGAAGCTGATATTAGTCATAATGTTTATGAAGTCTGTCTTCAGTCAAATGTGAAGAAAGAGAAAGTGGATTATATCACACAGCATCAGACTCCAATGCTTCATGTATCACAAACATCCACCACTGCCAATTGAGCATGCTATGGCATGGTATTGTTTCAGTGGTGTTGATGTGACTGGAGCTACCAGAGCTACACACACACACACACACACACACACACACACACACACACACACACACACACACACACACACACACACACACACACACACACACACACACACACACAGAGTGAGAACTAACTTGAACAATGAATCTAACATTAAAAATAGCTACTGTAGCAGGGACAGAGTACAGTGTCCCTGCTACAGTAGCTACTTTGGATGCTAGATTCAGTTATAGCCAGTTTACAGTAGGCCTGACTGAGCAGTGAGCGCTGAACTGCAGGTATTTATGGTGAAAATCCTGAAAGCATTTAGTTATGTTATCTTAACACTTTGAGTGCCACGGCCCTTGGGCAAAAGGTGCTGTACTGTGCCACATAGGCCGCAATGCATTTTAAAACAGTCATATAATTTCTTTAATAATTACTATGTAAACACTGAACACGCACAAATAACGATGAGACTCTCTTCTATCACCTGCAAAAAAAAGTTTATTGATCCCATTTTCCGTTCTTTAGTTATCAGCCGGAGAAGATAGCTTGATTTAACAAAAAAGAGCAGTTTTTTTTTAAGAAGCTGAGATAATGGCCCTTTTGTGAAATTAAACATTTCAAACACATCACTGACTCTGAAGCTAATTTTCTGATGTAGTCACACCTCAAAAATAATTTCCTTCAATAAAACAGTGAAGGCCAGGGAATTTTGTTTGGAAGAATAATATTTTTAGCTGCAACCAGCAGCGCTGGCCCCTGCGTGCGCTGCTGGTTGCAGCTTCTTGCTGATCTTGATTTGCTGCTGGTGGACATCGGATATTCTGGCTTGCGTTTGCCAACCCTGTCCTGCTGTCTGTCAGTGTTGTGTGCTGCTCTGCGTGCCCCACCTCCCCCCCTCCTCCTCCCCCCCCCCCGTTGTGGGAGGAGTGTCTCTCTGCTCTGCTCAGCTCTGCTGTTTGCTCTGCGTGTGCTCAGCACTAAAAAAGTCCGCTAGATCCAGCTTTTTTACAGCCGCGTGTACCAGCTCCCATGCTTCCAGTTGAGAATAATAACAAATCCACGGCTGATCATGCGAATGGGCTGTTGCAGCGGACACCGAGGTGCTCAATTGTGATAGCAGATTGGCTGCTGCAGGGGCACAGCTAAACGTTATGCTTCAATGAAGCAGCTGCATACGGACGGATGCGATGCGATTTCCTTTTCCCCAACGACTTCTTCTGTGTTTCACTCCACGTTCTCTCATCTGGAGAGCGCTGTCGCCACCTAAGGGTTCTGTAAAATAGGTTAGACACATTCAATAGCTCTCATATTGTAAGAGGCGATGTAAGAAGCTGAGATGGACACCCCCCCGTCAAAAAAACAATTTCGAGTTATTGACGCCATTTGGCGTCGCTGGCACTCTACGGTAAATTTCTAATGACGCCATATGGCGTCGCTGGCACTCAATGTGTTAAGCTGATGAATCTGGCTAACTCAGTTAGCTGGCAAGCTAGTAGGTCTAGATCAATTTTAGGCAGTGTAGCCACTATAAGTTAGCCAGCGTTAGTTGACAAATGGTCTCAGTTAGCTGAAGCTGACAATTCAATCAGAAACTAAAAAAAGAAGCTGTCCAGCTAAATGCTTTCGGTACTTTAAGTGATAGAACACAACCACAATCACTTACCCGGTTTCTGAAGTGGATCTCCGCCGGCCATACCCGCGGCAGACACTAATTGGGCTTGGGAATCAATCCCAGAATGCAATCCAAATCAATCCCAGAATCCAATGCAATGCAAGATTGCGCATTGCATCTTGCATCTCAGTGATGGCATCATTGATGATGTCATCCGTGATGTCATCCTTCCTGGCTGAGGCTATCCACCCTATTTCTAGCTGCCATGATGCCTGATGGGTGCTTCTTCCGCTTCCGGTGTAATAGACTGTTTTACAGTCTATGGTTTTAACTTGACAAAAAAAAACGTCTATGAGGATTTTACAGCAGAGCTATTCTGCTCTACAGCCGTGTCGTTCGGGTGCTGGGATAACGTAATGCATTGTGGGTAGTCGGCTACTGTTGCTAATGCTAGCGGCTAGCGTAATAGTTACTTTACATGGCAGTAAAACGCCACTGAATGACCAAATTGATTTAACTTTTAACCATTTCGAGTAACACTGTCTCCATACGGACCCCCAGCGTTGGTTAGTTGTTTATAACGTGACTATAACTTTTATAAGGTACTCCAGTTTCTGGTTTATAATTCAGGTCTGCAGCCGAGTATAACAAAGGAAATGGCAAGCTGCAACAATAAGTCACGTTAAACCGGACCTTGTACCCACAATTATTTTTTACAGTGGGGCATTAAAAAATAAGGTGGATATAAATTCAGTGATGATGTCATCAGTGATGATGCCTTCACTGATGTCATCCGTGATGCTGTCCTCAGTGATGTCATAGAGCAGGCGAGGCTGCGATGCGCTGTGGTCATCAGTGATGTCATAGAGAGGCGAAATATGAATGGCGGTGAACGGAGAATAACTTTACTTTTTTGATCCCGTTTGAGTTGTGCCACAGGGTGCCAACATTCATTTTGTCAATTTAAAACATAACTTTGCATGTCAAGAAAGTCGCAGTTTGTCGCCAAACTGTTGCACTATAAGTTATAAATCAGAAAGACTACATACGCTGTCGCCTAAGTGACGTCACTTTCTCTACCGGCAAAGCTGAAGACCGGCGACATGCCACGAGCTTCCAACAGCTATGTCGTTTTTATACGAAACTAACCCCTACGTTTCAGTTTGACGACAAACTGCGACTTTCTTTACATGCAAAGTTATGTTTTAAATTGACAAAATTAACGTTGGCACCCCGTGGCACAATTCAAACAGGATAAAAAAAGGAATGTTATTCTCCGTTCACTGCCATTCATATTTTTTCCAGCGCTGGTACAGGAACTGACGTTTCACTTTGGCTCTCTAGAGGAGCAAGTGAGCCAGCACAGCGGGCGAGCTGCAGGGTGGACATGCCGTCTAGGATGTTCAGCTGTAATAATTTGAATTGTTATAATAGTATGATCAGATCTCGGTCACCAATCATACATGTTGCTACCTTGGAAACAAGAGAAAAATAAATGAGAAAACAATCAATACGACTGACTACCTTCTCCTCTAGGCCAGTGGTTCTCAAAGTGGGGTCAGAAAAAATCTATTTTCACTATAATTCACAAGTAGTATCACAATGACAGAATACATGAGTATTTTGGTCATGGGTTTCATACACTTTCTGTAATAAAACATCCAAAAGCAAATATCTTATCAGATGGGGGACCCTGAGACAAAATCTTATCAAATGGGGGTCCGTGGTCTAATTTGTGTCAGTTTAGGGGTCCTTGATGTGAAAAAGTTTGAGAGCCACTGCTCTACACCATGTGTATCTGTTTAAGTCAGGATTCTGTATAGCCTCCAAATGTCCACTAGATCTAGAGATGCCTTCATTCCTTGAATTTCACCGAGAGCCTGGGGATGTCCATATTTTGTTAATGAAGGCTAGTTGTTTGCCGTTTTATTTTCTTATTTGTTGTGTCTGATTGTCAAGTTAATGAGCTATTTCCGTTGTTGTTTCCTGTCTAGGGCGGGCTCTAGGCTGGAAACAGGCAGGGTGACAAAATCACTTGTAAACGGAGGCCAGGCTCTTTCTCGTCGAGAAGAGCCTGTTGACGCGAGGTTACCCCCCACATTTTCTCCCCAGTTTTAATTGGCCAATTTCCCCCTGCTGCCCCAGTCGGTGCTCCAACCTCTGCCGATCTGGGGAGAGCTGTAGACTAGCACCATGCTTCCTCTGACACATGCGCAGTTGCCAGCCGCTTATTTTCACCTGACAGCGGGGAACTACACCGGCAGGACGTAGCAGGTGGGAGGATCACGCTATTGCCACCAGTTTCCTTCCGCCCCGAACAGGCGCCCCAACCGACCAGAGGAGGTGCTAGAGCAGCGACCAGGACACACCCATAATCCGGCTTCCCACCTGCAAACACAGCCAAGGTAGCATGGGGGCGTGAACCTGCGACCCTTGTGTTGTTGCAGTTCCTTCTTAAACAAAATCATAACCCCCCTACTATCTACTATTTCTAAGGCCATGACTAAAACATACATATATATATATATATATATATATATATGGGATATACAGTATATATAGGATTTATATACTGTATATCCCCAGCCCATTCGGATTTCCATTTTAACTCACTTCCTAGATTTGATAAAACCCTGCAATATTTGATTTGCTCTGATCTGTTGCTTCCGTATAGACAATTGGAGGGTTCAGGTTGAGTTAGGGTCCAGTTAGGGTTAAGTTCCCCATCCAATTCAAATTCTGCTTTTATTACAACTTTTCCAGATAAACTGCCATCTGAAAATTGTGTCCCCAAAAAAGTGGATTCTGGACCATAATTAAATATTTTTTTATTTTTTTATTTTAAACTACTTGGCATTTAGATGTATTCATCTGGTCTGTTACAGAAAGTTTTCAAGGAAAATGGGCCAATCCTGAAACAGAGGAGTGACAGTCTGTCTGGTTTCAGATGGAAAGATTATATAAGGCTGACATGATGCTGATCCACACTGACAACATGCTGAAGTCCATTGGATTATAAGACACTGGATTGGTTAAAGCTTTAAAGGAACATTGTATTTTATTGCTTTATTCTTTATTCAGATTGAGTGGTTGCAGCTTGTTAGAGACTGACTGTGAAGTTCTGACCTCAGCTCTGAAGTCCAACTCCTCCCATCTGAGAGAGCTGGACTTGAGTTACAATGACCTGCAAGATTCAGGATGGAACCTGATCTCTGTTGGACTGGACAGTCCAGAATGCAGACTGGAGACTCTCAGGTAAAGTCAGTTTACAGTTTTTCTCAGTTGATTCAACACATTTCCCAACCTGAGGTCCATTCTCTCAAAACAGGATTCCTGAATCTGCAAAAGTTGTCCCGAAGGTTTTACTTGATGATTTGACTTTTATTGATACAGCTTCACGCCAGTGAAGCTAGTTGAAAATAGAGCAGCTAGATGTTAAACAGTGGGAAGGTGACATCATCATCTACCCAGTTTTAACATCTGTCCTCTGGTTACTAGTTAGAGAATTCATATTAAAATGTCACTGAACACATTTAAAGCAGACTAGTTTTGGTCCTGAATTACACTGTGGAGATAGTTCCCTGTGAGCTGAGACTGTGGAAAACCTTCCTGAGCTACTGAGGCTGCAGATTTACTATCCATTTGTTTTTAAAGTGTTTCCTAATTTATATCCACTTTTTTATTTTTTCATGGCTCGTTGTGCAGCATAACAAATCATGTGCCGTTTTGGAGGATTTATTGATCCAATCACCTTATAGCACCATGTGTGGAAATCAAACCAGTTTTCCTGTCAGTGTTAGTGGGGACCTGCTTTAGACCAGGGCCTCAACAGTACAGTCTGTCAGTAGAAATCATACAATGATGACATTACATAAGGGTCAGTAAGCCTCATCAACACAGTCTGTCAGTAGAAATAATACAATAATGACACAATATAACAATAGCATGTCTTCTTGTGCTTCAGGCTGAGTGTCTGTCAGCTGTCAGAGAGAAGCTGTGAAGCTCTGGCCTCAGTTCTCAGCTCCCAGTCATCTAGTCTGAAAGAGCTGGACCTGACTAACAACGACTTCCAAGATTCAGGAATGAAGCTTCTCTCTGCTGGACTGAGGAGTCCACACTGTAGACTGGAGAGTCTCAGGTCAGGATCACCATTACTGTTTAACAGACCATTTAAAGTCTACTCTACATTCGTATGAAAATACCTGAACTCTCATTTTCCTGCTGATGTAATTTTTGAAACCAAAATGCAGCTCTACTTTCTCTCCTGCTGAGAAAACATTACATTATTTCTCTCCACACTGCATCTGTTGGTGAAATCTGATGCAAAGGACTTGTAAGATTCTGTTAAACTGAGTGCAGAACTGAATGAAAACACAAATATTGGAGACAGTTTTTTGTAATAATGTGACCTGCTCTGATGAAATCAGTCACATTGACCCCGAAACACATTTTGAGTTTTATACACTGTTGGAAAGAGGAGAATGTCTGCTTTCCGGTGATGTCAATTATCAAAATGATCTTTGTTCTCCAAATATTGAGTGAGATGCAGCCCTTTATGTCTTGACTGTTTCCAAACTGTTTTGAGAAAAACTGCCACAAAGTTTGACAAAGTAAGCTAGTTATGCTTGTCACCCTAACTTTATGAGCTGCATTTGAATTTCACAATAATCGTTACAGAGAATGAAAACCAATGCTTTATTTTACTAAAATCTTCTGAAACCCCAAAACAGCCAAAATCAGCATTTTCTTATAAAATCACATTTCTACACAAACAGCGGGCCTGTGCTACATGTGACTGATTTTGTCCGAGCAGGTCACATATAATAAGTGATTTCAGAGCAGTTTATTAATGGGAATATCCAACATGTAGCTGGTTTTAAGAGCTTCCACTGAGAGCTATGATCTCTTATTTTAGAGGGGTAGGTTTAGGCTCAAAATATACAATGACAAACTATTAGTGTTGAGTGAAGAAGCTGAATATGTTATTACAAAAAAATTCATTTCAGGCGATGTTGAGTTTCATAACTATGCAAAATCACTATTTCTGTAGGTTTCAGTGGTTAATGTTGCTACTGAATAAAAGTTGAAAGAGTCAAATTTAATTTCAAACACATCTTTACTGCCACAATACTCTCCTTAGTTGTAACATTGAGGGTATCCAATACCTGACTGCCTTCAAGACAAGAATATAAAGTAGTGAGCAGGACCAGATGCAGCTGGAGCAGTTTGTAGAGTTTGAATGAGGAGAAAACCTGAAAACTCACATTGAACACGATGAACACATTCAACAACAGATCCTCCTGGAAGACAATACAGCAGCAACTGGTCGGCAGTTACATTGCACACTCACACTCAAATTAATATTCACAGTGGCAGTGAGCTTCAGTTGGTGCTCTCCGCTGAAGGCCTTTAAGCTGCCAGCTGGCTGCCATGCAAAGAGCTGAACTTTGTTGCACCATAAGCAATCGTGCTTTAGAGCAGTGTTTCTCAACTGGTGGCTCGGGACCCAAAGGTGGGTCGAGGGGCCTTTTTGAGTAGGTCGCAGATGTGTGCATGAGAAAAACGTTTGTCTACTCATTGAGAATGCTGGCATCAGCGGCCAACATTACTATCTTTCAGATGCTAGCAGGCCCATTTTAAAGCGAGAGTGAAGATACTAGTACCATATGAAACTAGAAGACCTAATGCATCCATTGGTACCAACATGCCATGCTAGCTTGTTGTGAAGAGGGCTAAATTACCCTACAATTTAGGATCAATTCTGTAAATGACTAAGGGAAAATGTTGGTCATGAGGCTAGACCAGTTGAGAAGCACTGCTTTAGTGTGTGTGTGTGTGTGTGTGTGTGTGTGTGTGTGTGTGTGTGTGTGTGTGTGTGTGTGTGTGTGTGTGTGTGTGCAGGTTGTCAGGCTGTCGGCTCACAGAGGAAGGCTGTGCTTCTCTGGCCTCAGCTCTGAGCTCCAACCCCTCCCATCTAAGGGAGCTGGACTTGAGCTACAATAATCCAGGTGCCTCAGTGAAGCTGCTCTCTGTTGGACTGGAGGATCCACAATGGAGACTGGACTCTCTCAGGTATGGAGAGGTTAACGTCTGCTAGAAGGCTGTGCCAACTTGTGAAAAACTGATGTTTGGTCAGGACCCCTTTTTAACGCACTGGATACCCCTCTTTCCTCATTCTTCAAAACCACGACAGCGTAGCAACAACTTGTGTTGCGGTTATGTTTAGGCACCTAAAGCAACTTGGTTAAGGTTAGACAAAGGGTTTGGGTTAGGCAGGCTTAAATAATATTAAATGTGTCTTACGGTTTAAATGTAGACTTACTTTGAACATGCTGGGAATCGAACAGCAGTCTCCAGCATTGAAGACGAGGGTATATACTCTGCCTGCTCCTCTCTCTCCTCACCTGTTCATGCCCATTTTCTCTGTCCGGAGAATAATATTCATGTATAGAGTCGTTTCCATGTTGCCAGACACTATAATGACAGTTTGAGTCTCCCAGCAGCAAAACAAGCAGTTTTAGCGAACGTTGAATGACGGTGCGCAATTGCCCGACTGTGTTACACTGGTAGTTGTTTGACGAGCTGTAAACAAGGCTATCTCTGTGAGTACTCAACCAATTTGAAAAAATGATGTCATGATGAGTCCCTTAGACGGAAAAATAGGGTCCAGGTTGAAAAAAAAACTAAGTTATCCTTTAAGGTGTTGTCTTGCTGGCTTGTTCTTGATTTACCACAGACGTGATGTACCATGTTAGAGGTGCCCGTCTTGTGGCTGTCTAGAACAGGGATACTCAACTTGCTTTGCCCGGGGGCCACTTTCGTGAAATGATAGAAGGCCAGGGGCCAGTTAATAAACAAACAATATACATTTTTCTGTAGCGGATTGTAGGTTTTTGGGGTGTCAGCCGGAGTTTGGTCTGACAATGTTGTGCACACCAGATAGTTAGTTAGGTTAAGTTAGTTAGGTTAAGTACATACATAAGTGCCTGGGTAGCGAGCAGGCGGTATTTGACAATTTAGCAGCTTAATCATAGATTATTGAAAGATATTCCATATTCCAGACTGAAATGCTGTAACAGAAGTGGAGTATTGGCCAGAATGACATGAACATTTGGACACTTATTCAGCAGGTATCTTGCATGTTGCGTTCAGGTGCACTGTTTTTGCAATTCCATCGCGTGCCACACAGGGGCGCCCGCGTGCTGCAAGTTGAGTATCACTGGTCTAGAACATACACCACTTCACAACCGTTGAAACATAACCAGCGTTTGACTCATCCTCATTTACAACTTTAAAGAATTTCTCCCACACAGCACTTTTCTGACCTTTTTCTTAGTTTTCAAGTCCCCTTTCTTTCTTTCTTTCTTTCTTTCTTTTCTGGCTTATTCTGCCTTGCACCCATGCTTGTTTTGAAGGACCCACAGTCATGTCAGGCTAGACGGCTGGCTAAAAAGGTGCCTGACGAAAAATCAAGCTTAAAATATGTTCATAGACTAGAGAATGTAATTAATATTAATTGTCCTCATTAAGGATACATCATGTCATCCGCTCGCAACCCATCCACATTAATCATAGTTATAACTGTGGCCCGTGCATCTCTACTGCACCATGATATCAGCACAACATCGTTATCAGACGATAATGGCTTCGCCTTATAATCACAAATGTAATTTCTGCCGATATGACATACTGATAAAAAGATGCTGCAATTATGCTCAAATGCTTGAATGAACGTTGTTGTTGTCGCTAGTGGAACATAGATAGCTCTGTGCAGCCGATGGGAGCTACTATATGGTTGTGCTAATGATAAGAGCTGATAATCTGTTGAAAATGTCTTTTTCCTGGTTGATAAAACACAGTAATAAGCAGCAGGACTGCAAACTGTGCTTTCAGAAAGGCTCTTATCAAGAGCGGGACCGCCACTGATGTCTGATATTGTGGCTAACCAGAACTTCTCGTTTGGTCAGGAAATAGCTATGTATTTGCTGCTAAATCCAGCTGTGGCTCCTCATTGTAGCTTCATGCTGTTCAGTTCACACAGTTCAGTTATGGAGAGAGAAGATTTTGAATGAAACTGAAACGTTCAGCTGTTGATCCTGAATCTGAGAATGGATTCAGTCGCTTTGAATAGTGTGAGCCAGAAGCGGAGCGGACAGCCGCACACAGCACACACGTGCACATTTTCAAGACCCGGCCCCGCCCGGCCCCGCGACGTGCAATACCGACCCCGCTCCGCGAACCCGCACATATGATCAATCAGTACCGCAACCCACCCCGCCCCGCAGACATGAGACCCGCCCCCCGACCCGGAACCGCATATATATAATAACCATTAATCTGCAGTGCAAACATTTTGTAGTGAACCAAACGAAACTGCCACCGTTTCACACGAGAGGCGAACAGCAGTCTTTCTGGCCGAGACTCGTCAGCTGATTTACGTTAATTAGCTTTTAGCAGCTGCTAGCTGACTAACCAGCTGGATAGCTCTGCAATCAGACACTACAGCAAGCAAAGTGATTTACCAGCTATTTCCAATATGTCCGGTATAATCCATACTGCCTTTATGATCGCTGTTGCAGGAACATAAATCCACTTTTACAACGTTCAACCTCTCCACTTTCACGGTATGATGACATGTTGTTGCCTGTTGCTATGATGAAAACAGCCAGTGGGTATGGTTGTAGTGGAGGCTAACGTTAGCTTTTTACAGTATCTGTCCGACTCGTATTGTCTCCAATCAATCACCTTGACCCCGCAGCTGAGTTTTGAATGTGTTGTGCAGTCTATAGCGTCACACAATGCACGGTATGCGCATACTTGAAACGATGCCGGATATGTAAACAAAGCAGAAAACGTGCATCAGAAACTTTTCTCCTCTTCCCTCTGTCTGCATCTCAGAGTCAGACCAGCTGCCAGACACACCCCCTGCCTCAGTCTGAGTGCAACAGAAAAACATACATTGCTCATACGTTGTCGTTGTTCCACCTGCACCCCGTCCTTTTACCCGGCGGCCCGACCCGGTAATTTACAGAAGTGTATTTTTTACCCACACCCGTGTTTTTTTTGCAGGTACCTGGCGGGGCCCCACGGAACCCCGACCCGGTGCAGGACTCTGGCGCATGCACACACGCACACACGGCCTCTTGTTACATGACGTCAGGCTCCACACTCATTACTCGTTACCTAACTTTATGATGGTTAATTTAAAGAGTCTCTCCTCAACACTGCAGCTGCTCCTCCAGTTATTCTCTATCAGTCTGTCTCCTCAACACTGCAGCTGCTCCACCAGTTATTCTCTATCAGTCTGTCTCCTCAACACTGCAGCTGCTCCACCAGTTATTCTCTATCAGTCTCTCTCCTCAACACTGCAGCTGCTCCACCAGTTATTCTCTATCAGTCTGTCTCCTCAACACTGCAGCTGCTCCACCAGTTATTCTCTATCAGTCTGTCTCCTCAACACTGCAGCTGCTCCACCAGTTATTCTCTATCAGTCTGTCTCCTCAACACTGCAGCTGCTCCACCAGTTATTCTCTATCAGTCTGTCTCCTCAACACTGCAGCTGCTCCTCCAGTTATTTTCTATCAGTCTGTCTCCTCAACACTGCAGCTGCTCCTCCAGTTATTTTCTATCAGTCTGTCTCTTCAACACTGCAGCTGCTCCACCAGTTATTATCTATCAGTCTGTCTCCTCAACACTACAGCTGCTCCTCCAGTTATTATCTATCAGTTTGTCTCCTCAACACTGCAGCTGCTCCACCAGTTATTATCTATCAGTCTGTCTCCTCAACACTGCAGCTGCTCCACCAGTTATTATCTATCAGTCTGTCTCCTCAACACTACAGCTGCTCCACCAGTTATTATCTATCAGTCTGTCTCCTCAACACTGCAGCTGCTCCTCCAGTTATTCTCTATCAGTCTGTCTCCTCAACACTGCAGCTGCTCCACCAGTTATTTTCTATCAGTCTGTCTCCTCAACACTGCAGCTGCTCCTCCAGTTATTTTCTATCAGTCTGTCTCCTCAACACTACAGCTGCTCCTCCAGTTATTATCTATCAGTCTGTCTCCTCAACACTGCAGCTGCTCCTCTAGTTATTTTCTATCAGTCTGTCTCCTCAACACTGCAGCTGCTCCACCAGTTATTTTCTATCAGTCTGTCTCCTCAACACTGCAGCTGCTCCACCAGTTATTTTCTATCAGTCTGTCTCCTCAACACTGCAGCTGCTCCTCCAGTTATTCTCTATCAGTCTGTCTCCTCAACACTGCAGCTGCTCCTCCAGTTCTGTGTCTTGAGGCCAAATGTAGTTTTTCTTTAAAGTCTAAAGTTCATGAGGTGGGAGAAGAGAAACCACGCCGCTGTCTGTCAGTGGAGGTTTATTAAAATCTGATGGAGAACTGAGGCCTCTGATTACTGGTGCTACTAGTGTCCAGTAAACTAAAAGCACAGGAAGCCGCCATATTGGTCTGCAGTAAACATTACTATGGTTACAGACATTATTGACAGGAGTGGAGTGACTCGTGTTAGTGTACAGACTCAGTCTGGTCATGTGACTCAGGTCTGCACCAACATGAACATTGACTCTGATTCATGAAGTCAGTGTGAACAGAGCTGCTAGAAGCTGAGGAATATTGTTTGATGTTGAATGGAGAATATTAGTGACGGCGTCTGGAAAAATCCCTCCTATGGAAAGTTATGAAGGTTATTTGTTCATGATCAAAGAGATGATGCTGTCTAACTTTATTTACCCCCCTCCCCCACAGTGTGGACCATGATGCAGTGCGGTGGTTGAAACCAGGCCTGAGGAAGTGTAAGTGTGTATTTAGTTTGATTCAGTGTGTGTGTGGGGTGTATCGGTCACAAAAGTGACATGGGGTCACATGGTGACTAACAGACAGCGCTACCTACCCTGCAGAAGCAGAGCACACACACACACACACAAATACACACGCGAGCACACACACACACATACACATACACATAAACACACATACACACACACACACACACACACACACTGTTGAGTTCGACCCCGACATTTGACCTTTAAGGTCGCCATGGAATACTTTTAAAATATCAAAATATATTAACTCAATAATACATTAAAGCGATACCAAAATATTATCTCCTCAATGCACCTATTGGTGCCTGACGAGAGAGCTCCCCTCCGGTACTCAAGAGCCCCGTAGCGCCTTTATTCTATCAATTCGGGCTTTGGCCTTATATCTTTGATTTCTATCCCACTGTTCCACCACCAGCTTCTACACGGCCAAATACAGTCCAACCCCTTGCTGGCCTATGGGACCCAGTGGTCAGAGCCAAAATAGTCTTTTCTATTCCTAAATCAATATTCAGAAATAGCAGTGCTATAATTACCCTATTTTTACCTTTGCTGATAACACAACAAATAGTTTTGATTAGCAATCACCAGTGTGTTTTGGCCCGAGCTCTGTAGTAGGATTCACTCAAAAGACAAACCATGTAATGATCACGTCATATGTCAAACCATTCAGATAGCATGTCACACGCACGTGACCACACATGGCACTCCTGCTTGAGTGCAGCATCAGGTATCAGCTGATTCCCCAGTCAGAGGCTAGGTTTAGTTCTACGTTATCTCAGGTGGGAGGCGCTACGTCCGCCGCATCCACTGGAATCACTTACGCTCATCCACACAACAGATGCCAAGGGAGGGGACACGCTTAGTGCGTGCCCGCGGCCCTTAGGGGCCAGGTATTATACCCAAGGCTAAAAGGTGCCTCTGGTGGAAATACTCACTGCTCTTGAAGCGAGGAGAACCTCAAAATGGTACCGGCAGGAAAAAGGAGTGAAAATAGGTTTTAAAAAAATATTTATTTCAAACTCAAAAAATAAAAGTTTTACAAGATATAAAACAAAGTTTTTCGTTCAAGACAAGAAGTCCTAAAATATGAAAAAGCTGTTTTCAAAAGTGTTGGCTCTGAAGCAGTCTTCCCAAGGAGTGTTCCAAAAAGTGATCGTCTCTCTGTGGGGCTTCTCCCATATTTATACAAGATTCACCCCGTCCCAATATGCTAAAACCCTCCCCATACATGAGGCCGGCTTCCCATGAGCTCATTTTGGTCAGATGATGGCTGGAGCAGGTGTTCAGCTCTGGCTTTCTGCCTACTAGTAAGCTAGTTAGGGGTTTTACTGGTTATAATGACTAATTGCCCCCCTCCCAGAGAAATGTGACTTCTTTGTACCAATGGCCAGCCTAGAAATTTTGCTGGACCCTGTCCAATTGTTTTAAGTGTCCTGGAGTTCACTCGGCCCCTTCATGAACCTTATGCTACATAGATAGTAGACATTATAATTGGGTGGGTATAATTTATACCCACCCTCCCTTCTGTTATCTGACAGCCCGCAACATTAATCTTCCTGCAGCTGTGAGATACAATGGGCCCTCTCCTAATTAGCGCTAAGCAAAGATACATTTTCTTTAAAAAGTTGTGGGCAGGTGCTCGGTATCACTCTCCTAGACCCGTATAAGGGCTTTGTGATCTGCTCTGTTTATGAACCCCTCCTTTATCTACTTTGAACCAAGGATAACAAAGATAACAAAGTTATCTTTACATAACATTGAAGAGACAGTGTAGTTTCTCAAAAAACAGTGTTTGAAGCAAACCTAAACCAATACAGCATGATATTCGAATGTCATTATATAAAAAGCCAATGCTAATTTTTAGCCTAATTTTATAAACAAAACACAGCATGAATAGCACACCAGAATAAAATAAGTAATAGTATTGGAACAAAAGGATAAAACAAGCCCGGTTATATCTCTTCTTCTCATGTACCAAATAAGTGCAGGGCGCATTGATTTAAACTAAACTTTGGACCATAACAAGCGTTTAACGAGCCATCATATCAAAACAGTACCAAGGACCCTTCATAGTGACCCAATATGCCAATATCCAACACCCTCCTTTACTATGGAGGGTTCTTGGTGGGATTCATTTATCTTCAAGCCTGGCTCCGCGATACTGTTCCTTAATGTTCTCTCAAAACGCAAGATAGTGTCTTTTCCCCTCTGTATATCAACCCCCGGCCCATCCTTACTCCTTGGGCCAGAAACGGGAAACAGACATACAGAGGGGCTGATCTTCGTAGGTGCTAACAAAGCACCACTCGCCTTCTGCTCCCCTCAGCTTGGTGATTTTCACGGGAATAGCACCGAGGGGTAAGCTGACATGGCGGAAACGAGGGTCGCCAAATGACCCCGTCACCGCTCGGCTTTTGTCCGCTGAGGTGCGGACTCTTATGTGGACTCTTATGTGTCTTATGTGGACTCTTATGTTCCCCCATTGGCAGGGAACCCCAGATGCTCTGGGTGTATATCCTCTTCAGTTCCCCACTGAGGTTCAGGCCGTAGATTCTTAACGTGATTGGCCCAACCTCCGGGGAAACCCTCCTCGGCCCGATGGCCATTAGTCTCTCTGGACATATTCAGTCATGCTCCATATGACTGCATGGCTTTCTCTTTGGATCTTTGGATCCAAAGATCTCTTTGTTTCTTTGTCTCTTTGGATACTTGGTGATCCGCACGCTGCGACGATGGAGGCGGCTGTGCTGACGATGAAGCGGGCGGGCTCTTTCTCTCGCTGATTTCCCCCTCCATCTTGCTTCATCCTCTCCCCCATTGGGCCGAAGGCGGTGTAGGCCCATTCTGGGAATGCCCTGTGCCGTGCTGACCGGTCGCGTAGTTCTTCCTTGGTCATTAGAAGGAAATGACCTAGGGGAAGTTGTTTGTTGTCTTCGGGAGGGAGGAGGGGATCCGGCAGTGCGTGGTCTTCGGGGAGGAGGGCTGTAGTTGAGAGCCCTTCTTGTAGTTGAGCCTCTTTGCGCCCTGGCTTGTTGAAGGTTTGGAGCCGGGCTAGCATAGCCCCTCCTTTCTGAATCTTTGGCCCCGAACCTCTCCTGGCCCTCTCCGGGCCTTCTGACTCCATAGAATGGTTTTGGCTGGTTGGCTGGTGGCAGTGCCCACCTCGGTAGGGCTTCTCGGGGTACCAGCAGGGGTTGCGGCTCCCACCGGGGGTACTGTATTATGTTTCCTACCCTCCTGAGAGGGTTGTACAGATGTAAGTGGGCTACCCTAAAACGAGAGCGGATGACCCTTCCAGGTTCTGGCCACCTCTCTCCTTCTACCCCCGTTACTTCCCCCGTCATGACATTGATGACGAGGTGGGTAGGGTTTCCCGGTCCTTCAAATATTCCTGTCTAAAACATGTACACAATCTTTTATTATTCATTACTCTTTTATATAACATTTCATACCATTTTTACTCATTATGGTCCAAATAAAATCATTTACAAATGCCCATTTGACTTTTAAACTTTAATGAACCTATTCAAAGAAATGTACCCTCAGACACTAGATGTCTGGTGGTTACTGGTAGATTCAACAAATTTTCATAAATACTTCAAATCTACCTTACCTCCGGAGAGGGGTTACACAATGTTAAGCTGACCGTTCCCATTTGGGTTGTCACCGGCTTGGTGGAATCCAGCTGCTCTGGCCCGTTGTCCATATCCAGCTATTGTTATCCCTATATAAACAATCACTATTATTATTATTAACCCAAATAGGTGTTTAAGAGCTCTGAGTTCCTTTGGTAAATCCCTCCTTTCCGCTATTGGTCTTACTCGCCTGCGATATCTTGAACTAGATGGATTTGCCAGCCTCGTAGTAATCCTTTTTCGCGTCATGTAATACCCAGGTTCTGAGGGAACCGTTTTCCAAAATGAAAGCTTGTCTGCAGGCAGTCACTCCTAGGTCTGGGGTGACTCTCCGCAGCGCAGACCTATCTACCCCTCCCAGGGTCACACCCCTTTAGTGGGAGGGTCTAACTGAATTTGACGCCCCGTTAGTCAGGCTTTGTGCGCGTCATCAACTCGTGACTGCGTCTTTGAGTGGTGTGATACAGACCACTCCCCCAGCGCCATTTTGTGGCACTTAGGTTTCGTTACTTTCGTTTTTGCCTTCGTCGGCTATTTCCTCCTAGGGAAACGAATTACTAAAATTTGGTCATCTAAAAACTAACTACTGTTTCTAATGGGTTAGTTGTTAGTTAGTTAGTTAGTTAGTTAGTTAGTTAGGTTAGTTGTTACCTTTTAAAACAGAAACCCGGTGTTTTTAGCAACACCTAGTTTATGGGTTACTAAGTGTTATCCAACTCCCTGTTAATAGGAGCTGAATACTGTACCCTCCTTTTTAGGGCGCCTATGGTGAACTAAGGGGGTGTTTGATGTTTGAGAGTGGGGTTTTTCTTAAAGAAAGCAACTCCACAGACCCGGGTTCTCTCCCATCCTTCCATCCCCTTCCCTCTGCTCTGCGCCTGTAGGAAGTGGGGTCGCATCCCAATGAATGTGGATGACTTCACCTTCCTCGAGCACTCTCGGCTCTTCTTCCAGGGTCGGGGCCTCTGTACGCCCCCGCATATAAGAATACAATAGGTCATCAAACCGCCCTTCTTCTAAACGATTTAATAACCTTGTGGCTTCGTGAAATATAGTAACTTGGTTTGGTCTCCATTCTTCAAGAGAGTTGTTATCTCTCAAATGACTGTCTTGTAATTTGCTCAGGTCAATCATCGCTTTCTGTGCTATTTCGTTAAAAGCTGGAGTATGTTTTCCTATTTCTATCAATGCCCTGTTGGCCATCCTCCTGACTTTATCCAAGGAGAGATAGACGTTTACCCCCTGTAGGTGGTAAACGGGCCGGTAAGGAGGGACAAACCTCTCCTTTTCAAAATCCAAGTCTTGTCGTCTATCCACCGTCAGATGATAGCCACGTTTACTTTCAATTCTCACCTCCACCTCCAGCCTCGCATCATTATACTTAATCCAGATTTCACAGGGCATTTTAACTCAATTTTATTTATTGAGTTATTAATTTACTTTTGCTATTTCCAGGTCCCCAGCTCGGCTGATGGCTTCTCCCAGAGTACCTGTGGAAAAGCGTGAGGCTATTTTAAGTATGTGCATTCTCCCCTGTATTTTCATAAGGCCTTCTCCCTCCTAGGTTTAACCAAGGGGAGGCCAAAGGTGAGCAATTCCCTTTATTCATTTTTTATTGGGTGGTTGCGCTTTCGCTTACACCATTGCGCTATTCCTAGGAAGCCTAATTTGCCCACAATCACTAGGCCAATTATTATCGCGAGTGCAGTGAGGGCGAAGGTTAACATTCCCCAGAGAAGTCCTTCTAGCCAGCCCACAGCTGCCTGATAAGTGTCCTCTGCAAAATTCTTTATGGTTACACCTTCATGAACCATATTTTCCTTTAGCACTGTAGCTGAGGCTGTTAAAAGTAGGCCAGTTAATGCCTTGTGGATCAGATCCTTGTGGATGGCGGGGGCAGTATTTACAGGTAGGCGAAATCTGTTGGGACTGTTGTTGCTCCCAGAGCTCTTTGTCAGCCTGTGTTTCTACCGGACTTGGTAGATGCAGCTTAGGCTGTGGATTAACATCCTGCTCATACTGCGTGAGCTGCTCAGAAGGGGGCATCCCTTTGCAGACAGTTAACTCCTTCTCCTGTTGACTAGTTCGGTTCTGTATAACCCCAAGAGTGATGAGCAACTGCTGACATTGATCTATATCTAGGTTCAGCTTTCTCATTTCTTTTTCAAAGAGTTTCTTATTCTCCTCGCTGGAGAGGAGCCTCTTTATCTCCCTCCTTCTCCGACGTGAAACCCTTCTCCCTCCTGACTGAGGCGTGGGCATTGGTGCCCCTACTATTGTGGTTTCTCTAACTTCTTCCTGTCGCTGAGGTTCGGCCTCAATTTCCCACAGTTCCTCAAAGAACTCACTGGGTGACCAACCATCTTGTGCCAACCTCTTATCTCCCTGTATCTCGCCTTCAGGGAGAAACAGTGCATACTCCAGTCCGACTGTGTACACTTCTGTTCCATCAAGGAGCATGTGAGCCTTGAGGTTAGTTAGGGACCATCCCTGTCTTTCTGTCCCATATAGGGACAGAATCTCTAGTTGGCCATACAGAGTGGTCTTGGTCATGTTTAGCTTTGTGCCCCTAGCTCCACAGGCTAACATAGCCGTTAGCTCGGGCCCTTTCAAAATCCACCTCAGAGTTTTACACTCTGTGTTATTATCTGGGTGGTAGGCCTTAGTTGTCCACCGCTGCCATTCCTTCTCCTCTGGGTTTGGTGACATCCGAACCCCAGAGGTGTCTGAGGATGACTCATCAAACTCATCGGACTCCTCCCCAGTACCAACGTGCCAATTAACCCCTTCTGGGGGTGGCACTTCAACTGTTCCATTCCGTCCGGAGCGGATCATAGTACACTGAGGATTGCCGATGACCACAGAGCAAAAGGTCTGCGTCCAGTTCCCATAGGGACCCGGACCCAAAGGCACTTCCTGTTTTATCACATTCAGTGATACTAATCTCCCTTCCTGCACAGAGGAGGTACGATTGGTTACATCATACTTTACTCTCACTCCTAGCGCGAAAGGCATCACCAGCAAAGCTATGGTGACGATAATCAACCCCCATTTTAGGGTTTTCCAGCAACATCCCCTTTGCCCCTTCAGAGGTTCAGGTCCCATCTCGGAAGTTGCCTCCGTTTCGTCCTCTGTCTCCATCTGTCAACACAGCAAGGAGGACAGGGATTTATTCATCCCGAATCTGGTTATTCGGGATGAATTATTATTATTTTAATTATAATAATAATAATAACAACCATTAATAACCATAACCAACTCTAAGAACGCATGTCTCGTATGCGCATCCTCATTTCATGCTCCAAATAGGGTTCTCCCCTTTTTGAGCCTTGGTGCCTCACCCCCAGGCCCTACTCTCGACCTCGGGGAGGCAACCTACTACACCATCTTTGCCCCATGGAGCAACACTAAATGTTCTCTATGGGAACCATCATGCGTCCCTCCCATGTGTCCCCCATATGGGGAGAGTCCTGTCGTGAAATGGTGCAACTGGATATTACCTCCACCTTGCACTTGTAACAAAAGGTCACTCCATGTTGACCTGCCAATTCTACCCCCCCATTACTGACTGGGAGGTTTTTGGCCAGGGCCGGCCTGTTACGCTGGTGATCTTTCCACCTCAGGTCCAAGACCATCAGGTGGCATTCCACGCAGTGACCCGGACCATACGATTCCCAATCAAACCACACATCCATCCTGCCTATGGTTCTCACCCACAAATACCTCTCCCTTGGTGTTGGCCGAAATAAGGTAGTGTCTTTGGGTCAGTCCTACAGAGCTCCGGCTGGCCATGGAGGTAAGTGCTTTTTTACTTCTGCAAAAGTAAAAAACTTCTTAAGAGATTTATTGATTTATTTAAGGTTGCCTTCTTGCTTGCTAGCCTGAGCATCGAAACTAGCAAAAACTGTTTATTAATTAATATTAATATAATAATAATTAATTTGAAATTGCTATTTAGTTAGACCTGCTTGTCTTCACCTTGCAATTTAGACCTAAGCTGGTACAGATGTACCACCCTGCAGTCTTTCAGTTTAAACCACGGTGCGTTGTATTTCGGTGACCTCTCTCCCCATCTTTCAGTCCGTTATTTACTCCCGTCTCCGTTCGTTTCTTGTCCTAATATGAGTCTATTTTAGTTTCAATATTTATTAAGTATTTGTTAAATAAAATTGAAACTAATAAAATAAAAATAAAATAAAATAAAATAAATTAAATTAATAATCCAATTAATTCAAACAATTAAATTAAATTAAACTAAACTAATTAAAATTAATTAAAATTAAAAATTCAATTAATATAGTAGTTACTATGTTCCACCATGGCCTAACACCCGGTAGTAGGTTTGGATAATGTTTTCTCCTTTCATGTTCGGGAATGATGATCATCCCCTCCTTGTCTTTTTGCCCATCTTGTGGCATAAAGATACTTATCATCATCTGCTCCTGGGCTATTTCATCCACTTCTCAGTGGACTGTGTAATTCAATAAACCATTAAATCATTTGATTGTGTTACAAATTATTGTCATAATTATTGTCATATTGTCCATAGTTTATTGTCATAAACCTGAAATAATCAGACACAAGGATGCAAAATGTTACACATACAGTAATATCAGTAAACTGACAGAGCTGCTTTCAGCTAAAAGAGCTGCTTTCATTTTTCAATGAACAGAAAATTATATTATTTCTTCCATTATTAACTATTATTTTCCCTATTTGTGTGTTTTGCTATTGGTAGTGTGCCACGCATCACATATAAAAGTAAAAGTTTTGTCAGGCAACATAATTTTACTAGATACGATTATGTTAGAATCAGGGATGCCTGATAATTATCGGACCGATTTGGCCATTGTGCGTTATTATTTATTATTCCTATAATGGCCTTTTTTTTCGATAAATTATCCGATAATAATCCTGTTTATTTTCTGCCTATCTATGATTTTGTTGTCGCACCTTCGTGACATCACAGCTGCGACGTAAACATGGCTGCCTCCAGAGTGGAGTGTGTTGCTGTTTTTTCATTTTCACAATGCTCATAAAGCTACTGTAATTTGCAATCCAGGTTCCACACGGGTTCCCAGGGGAAGGGAAACCTCTAAGCTGGCATTACGTTAAAACCAAAGCTGCGATGATGCAGCGGATATGTTTGTTTTCTAGGTTAGCGAGTGTTACCGTTAGCATTAGCTCACTCGTAGCGGGCCTACCCTGTAGGCTAGTCCGCTTGGCAAACTGACATTTATAGTTTGTGGCTTGTAATCAAACAGCCCCACAAAAGCACTTAATACACAGAGCTTCCGTAAACTTATCGAGACTAATGGAATCCCCTTTACCCGAAATGAAACATCCAGGGATTGTGTATTTAACTCCAAAAAGATCGCTAACGTTAAGCTAACCGTGCTAGTTAGCGTTAGCTGCGGGACAGAGCCAATAATAAAACAAAGGAACAGTCGCGCACATTAGGTTATATAAAAAACATCCGTCAGTCAACCTTACATAGTGCCTTTTATTTGATCTGGTGGCAGCATTCTTCAGTAAAAAGTGAAATGACACCGATGGTTTTATATAGTGCCTGCCCCATTCATTGGGCTCAGGCTACAATTCACTGAGAACTGGTGCCAATGCACAATTTGAACAGATTAGTATGACAATAAGAGTCTAAACTACTATGCCTTTTGTCATTGTGTTTTATCAGCAGACTAAGCAGCTTGGCTTTTCGTTCTATAAAAGCCTTTATTTTTGTATTGACTATAATTGAGTGATATATTTCATTACACAATCATATTATATCATGTCTACAATGGGTTTTAATGTATCGAATACATTATTTTTTACCTATCTTTAAATCCAAATAAACGTAGGTAACATATTCTCTATAAGCCAACAATAAGGTTGCTTTACATAAACCGCTATGTTTTCTAACACATAACACAGCAGCCTCCCAATAACTGCAGCGACTACATTTCCCAGAAAGCTTAGCGCCCTAGGCGCATGCGTTAAGCAGTTCCTAGCCAGTTCAATAGTCCGTGTCTACCCACTACAGCTGGCAAGATACAAACAGCACGAAATACAACATGACACGTTAATGCAACGGATTATACTGCAACGCATTATGGAGTTAAAGTCACCGTTTACCACGCTATCATTCTCGTCGGCCGACAAAGCATTTAATTGACGCTATGTGTCGGCTAATAAATGGACTGAGGATTCTACTAGCTAGCTGAGAGCTAGCCGAGGGGGCTACGTTATTTTCATATTAGAGGCTGAACGCCTATAATCCACAAGTTATAAATGTAACTACTGCGCATCGGGATAGTGTGGTAAGCGTTATGGTAAACGCTTATGGTAAACGTTACCGAGACAGTTATTTAGGTTTTAACCATCGATAGCAGGCTATTTTAGCTATCGATGCTATTTTTAGCAACTAGCAGCGAATACATATCAACGGGCTGTGTACTTGTGTCAAAGGCTTGATCACACATTAGCCGCTGCTGCATAATAACGAGCACCTACAGCAGCCGCATATACCTACAATTAACGTCTTCAAGGATCCCCGAAGTACAAATCAAATGAATTTAGCTACAGAAAGCCTTTACCAAACAATTCAAATGGCATTTGTCTCTGTTATCAGAGGAAAGTGGCTGCAGTAGATCAATAATTATTTACATATTTTATCAGTCAAATTACTTAGACCCAATTATTTTACTAATTGTCCCAAAAGACTTGACACATGCTGTGTAAACAAATCATTATATAGCACACTCATTTTCTCCAAAAGCATAGGTCTTTTTTCATCATACAGAGGACAGAAGATCATAAAATAAGGATTATTTTCTGTGATCCTGTTCTAGATCACAGAACGGGCAAAGTGTTCCAGGCTTATCCTATATTTCCATATTCCATTTTTCTTTATGAAATTGGAAGAAAGCTTTTTAATTTCTCGAATATTACAACGTAGTCTATTGTGTAATATAAATGACAAATCAGAATATATTATGAATGACATATCAGATATATACATTATAAACACAATGTCCATAATATACTTTTCTTTACACCATCCTATATTATGCTCATAATATAACTTGAAATTATTTTTCCATTTGTCGCTGGGTTTTTAGGAGACTAAGGTCCCGGACCTAGATTCTAGGTTCTGAGGTCACCGATTCGCAAAACAACTTCATTTTCACTCTTATATTAGAAGCTGCGCTTCTCCCCCTTCCCCATTCTGTGGACCCAGACATGTTTCCCGTGCTGCTGCAGCAGCCTCCTCTGGCTTACTCACGTCTGAGGAGATTTCAATCTATGGCCTAATCTCTCCTCAGTCGCTTTTGTCTGTGCTCCACCTTATAATACGTCCGACCTGGCTTAACTAGCCTTGACCCAGCTCTTTTAGCCCTTTACGCAGTCCTACGAAGTTATAATTAATTAATATAATTTCTTATATCTTTATTTACCACGGTTAGGTGTACGTAGGTTTCCCCGTAAAACTTTTAGCTTAAGATTTAATTTGGGCGGACAGCTGGGTTTGCTTGTGGTCCCAGTCGGTATTACGTTGGTTCGTGTTTTCAGCTCCTTTAGCTCAATCCTGCAATATCGAGCAAAAGAAAAGATCCCAGCCTGGATCCATACCTCTACGCGCGTTGGTCCCTCGTTTAGTAACTAACTCCTGGCTTCTCCAGGAGTAAACTAAATCACCATTTGCGCCCCACGTTGGGCGCCATGTTGAGTTCGACCCCGACATTTGACCTTTAAGGTCGCCATGGAATACTTTTAAAATATCAAAATATATTAACTCAATAATACATTAAAGCGATACCAAAATATTATCTCCTCAATGCACCTATTGGTGCCTGACGAGAGAGCTCCCCTCCGGTACTCAAGAGCCCCGTAGCGCCTTTATTCTATCAATTCGGGCTTTGGCCTTATATCTTTGATTTCTATCCCACTGTTCCACCACCAGCTTCTACACGGCCAAATACAGTCCAACCCCTTGCTGGCCTATGGGACCCAGTGGTCAGAGCCAAAATAGTCTTTTCTATTCCTAAATCAATATTCAGAAATAGCAGTGCTATAATTACCCTATTTTTACCTTTGCTGATAACACAACAAATAGTTTTGATTAGCAATCACCAGTGTGTTTTGGCCCGAGCTCTGTAGTAGGATTCACTCAAAAGACAAACCATGTAATGATCACGTCATATGTCAAACCATTCAGATAGCATGTCACACGCACGTGACCACACATGGCACTCCTGCTTGAGTGCAGCATCAGGTATCAGCTGATTCCCCAGTCAGAGGCTAGGTTTAGTTCTACGTTATCTCAGGTGGGAGGCGCTACGTCCGCCGCATCCACTGGAATCACTTACGCTCATCCACACAACAGATGCCAAGGGAGGGGACACGCTTAGTGCGTGCCCGCGGCCCTTAGGGGCCAGGTATTATACCCAATGCTAAAAGGTGCCTCTGGTGGAAATACTCACTGCTCTTGAAGCGAGGAGAACCTCAAAATGGTACCGGCAGGAAAAAGGAGTGAAAATAGGTTTTAAAAAAATATTTATTTCAAACTCAAAAAATAAAAGTTTTACAAGATATAAAACAAAGTTTTTCGTTCAAGACAAGAAGTCCTAAAATATGAAAAAGCTGTTTTCAAAAGTGTTGGCTCTGAAGCAGTCTTCCCAAGGAGTGTTCCAAAAAGTGATCGTCTCTCTGTGGGGCTTCTCCCATATTTATACAAGATTCACCCCGTCCCAATATGCTAAAACCCTCCCCATACATGAGGCCGGCTTCCCATGAGCTCATTTTGGTCAGATGATGGCTGGAGCAGGTGTTCAGCTCTGGCTTTCTGCCTACTAGTAAGCTAGTTAGGGGTTTTACTGGTTATAATGACTAATTGCCCCCCTCCCAGAGAAATGTGACTTCTTTGTACCAATGGCCAGCCTAGAAATTTTGCTGGACCCTGTCCAATTGTTTTAAGTGTCCTGGAGTTCACTCGGCCCCTTCATGAACCTTATGCTACATAGATAGTAGACATTATAATTGGGTGGGTATAATTTATACCCACCCTCCCTTCTGTTATCTGACAGCCCGCAACATTAATCTTCCTGCAGCTGTGAGATACAATGGGCCCTCTCCTAATTAGCGCTAAGCAAAGATACATTTTCTTTAAAAAGTTGTGGGCAGGTGCTCGGTATCACTCTCCTAGACCCGTATAAGGGCTTTGTGATCTGCTCTGTTTATGAACCCCTCCTTTATCTACTTTGAACCAAGGATAACAAAGATAACAAAGTTATCTTTACATAACATTGAAGAGACAGTGTAGTTTCTCAAAAAACAGTGTTTGAAGCAAACCTAAACCAATACAGCATGATATTCGAATGTCATTATATAAAAAGCCAATGCTAATTTTTAGCCTAATTTTATAAACAAAACACAGCATGAATAGCACACCAGAATAAAATAAGTAATAGTATTGGAACAAAAGGATAAAACAAGCCCGGTTATATCTCTTCTTCTCATGTACCAAATAAGTGCAGGGCGCATTGATTTAAACTAAACTTTGGACCATAACAAGCGTTTAACGAGCCATCATATCAAAACAGTACCAAGGACCCTTCATAGTGACCCAATATGCCAATATCCAACAACACACACACACACACATACACACACACACACACATACATACATACCGGTACATACATGCTGGAGCCAGATCTGTTTTGTATTCCTTTGTATTCCTTCACCCTCTGCTGGTTGTTGTGGGTAGTGTCTTCTGGAAGCAGAAGCTGCTTCTCTTTGTGCCTGAGGCAGGCAGCCACACTTGCCTGCTGGCTACAACACTGACTACGTTTACATGCACACAATATTCTGCTTTTTGCACATATTCGGAAAATTACAATATTCCGACTAAATGAATAATCCACTAATATTCCCGTTTACATGCAGCCGTAGCTCGCCCTCCCCGACACGTGAGGGAGGAGGGGAGAGAGAGAGATGCAGGTAGGCGGAGCCACGGAGTTTTTCTGTTGAGAATAAACAGAGCAGCACTATTCTTACGAGCATCACTTGGTCCATTTCAGGAGCTTGCTGATGAAAAGTTTGGTGTTGCGCATCCAAGTCTTTCATAAAAAGTAGGCTAGCAGCCTACTTTATTACCTCGCAGGCTCGCAAGCATTGTGGACTTCCGTGGGCACTGGGCACTATAGGCTACTCTCTCTCTCTCTTTAAATCGATGTTTCTCATCTCCTCCCGATCAGAAATGTCGGCTTTTCTTTTTGCATGCCAGAGATGATGGATTATTATGATTATATCGCCTGTTCTAGCACTTTCTAGCACACATTTGACCACAAACAGGCAACATGCATCACAAACTGCGGTAAAAACCCTGATTGAGACGCATATTCTGAATGCGCTGTATACATGATCAAAGAATCCTCCGAAAACCAGAATAATACTGGAATAACCCAGATGTCTTAATCAGAAAATGCTAAATTCGGAGAAAGGGCAAATTCGGAAAATGCAACTGGAATATGCTGTTTACATGACCCTTCTCAAATTCAGAATATTGTCATTTTCCGAATAATAGTGGAATATAGTGTGCATGTAAATGTAGTCACTGATGTCATCCTCTTCTTCATAGTTTATACATGATGTCATCCTCTTCTTCATAGTTTATACATGATGTCATCATCTTCTTCATAGTTTATATACATGATGACATCATCTTCTTCATAGTTTATAGATGATGACATCATCTTCTTCATAGTTTATACATGATGACATCATCTTCTTCATAGTTTATACATGATGTCATCATCTTCTTCATAGTTTATACATGATGACATCATCTTCTTCATAGTTTATACATGATGTCATCCTCTTCTTCATAGTTTATACATGATGACATCATCTTCTTCATAGTTTATACATGATGTCATCATCTTCTTCATAGTTTATACATGATGACATCATCTGTAAGTGACACTAGCCACGTTTACATGGGTCCAAAAATCCTACTTATAATCGGATCGATAGGTCAGTCAGATTCAAAATGTCTCATATAAACACCTTAGCCGACCCGATTCACCCGGATCGTTTTACATTTTCGATCGTATTGAAAGAGGTAGTCTACGCCGATTGATAATCAGCTTGATGCTGCATATAAACGGCTGAATAGAGTGGATTCTGTTGATAGAGTGGATTATTCATTCTGCGCATGCGCTCTCTAGTGCAGAAGAACTGGACGGTGGTTGAGACAAACTTCTTAACACATTCACTGCGAGACGTTTTTTTTTTACTGTAGTTAGCTTCTGCCAGAGGGTTTTTTTGAGGATTCTGGCTCATCTTTCAAGACCCGAGGATTCTTTTCTGCTAAGATTTTGTGAACACACAATATCTCAAAAGAACTAATAGAATGTGTGCTTTCTCTGTCCAAAAGAGTTAGTTTGTAGAGTTAGTAGTTATGTAAGCATTAGCAGTTGAATACAGCATGGTTTCAGCGTCAGAAAAATTATTCAGAGATAAACGGCTTTTTGTGAAATTCGATAGAACAGTCACTTTAACCATTCATTTTTGGCATCAGTAAGAGTCAGACATCTAAACAATAGTTTTGAACAGTAATTTCCTCCATAACAGCAGGAAACCCCCCTCTGCTTCCAACTCCTCCCTCCGTGTGTGTTCTCCTCCTGCCTCCCTGGCTCTCCAGCGGGCGTGTCACAACGAAGTTGCTGCTGCCTGGCTGCTGCCTGTTTGGGCGGCCGCTGTTTGAGGAAGTCTGGGTGGACTCGCTCGTTTCGTGGAGTTTTGGTTGAGAGCTTTGATGCGATTCTGGTCATATTTATGCTGCGTGTTTCAAAGTGTGCATCCAATCTATTCTTGGAACCCCCCACCGTTGCCACCGCTGTGCATCAGCGCGAAAGTGAAAGCGTTTTCGCCATCAATTTTACAGTATGAGAACGGCTTCCTCGCGCTTTTCCCCTCCAGTTTTGGGTCGCCTCTTTCTACTGTGGAGAGACATGTCGACACTCAGTGGGTCGGTAAAATAGATTATACACATTCAATACCTCCAATTCTGGTGTAGGAGACGTAAAAGGGTTAGATCAACGTCCCACCGTCAAAAAAAAAAAATCGATTCTGAGAACGTGTTAACACGTCGTTGGCAGTCAACAGCTGGATTCTGAAAACGTGTTAACACGTCCTTGGCAGTGAACGTGTTAATAGAAACCCTGAGAGCGGTACATTCTTCTTCTTCTCCTGGCCAAATATCTCTGGAGGATGATTAACTGCTGAGACCGTAGAGCCGCAAATGACAGCACGTGCGATTACATAACTGCAAAAGTGTGCGATTATTATTATTTGTTCATGTCTTTTTGAGTGTGTGCCTCCTCTAAACTAACGTAACACGCGACGCAGCAAACACATGTTTCTCTGCCATCACACTGGGCATCAACACTAGCGTAGCGGGAGACTTCTCCCATGCACTCCCGCAAATAAGTAATGTTATGTGCAGCAAGGTTCACAAACATAACATCTTACCGAGAGAGAGGGACAGAACATCCATGATCGCTAACAGCTAGCTATGCTAATAACTAGCTAGCCGTTCAGAAACGCATGTAAACAGCCGTGTGATTAGCGAGAACGTCAGTAAAATAAGGAGAGAGCTGCAGGTGCTTATGCAGAACTAGTGCACGATTAAGTGCACAGTGGGTAATGACCCGCTGTGATGAAGAATATAGCGAGATTAACAAGGTTGATAGCAGAGAAAACACTGTCACAGCTGTTTGCAGCAGCACCTCCAGGTTTCTAATGCTAACTAGTCTGTCACATGATGCCTTCATGGTCCCTCGATAAAGTCTGCAGATGCACGTTACCTCGTCTCTCTCTCAAGAAGCATCACGTAAGTGTGGCGTTTAAGGCCATCTGTCGCTACAAAAAAAATTAACGAGATGTATTATTGTATTAGGCCTACTTGACAGACATGTAACTAACTTTGCAGTCTGAGCCATCTTCTATGTGCTGTAACACAGCGCAGTTTCTATTTTTCTAGTGTTTCTTTTTTACATGTTTGGGACAGGCAAATGTCTCAAAATGTTTGTTTTTTTAAAGATAATTTTATTTCAAATTGTTTTATTTATTTAGTTTTAATATATTTTAAATTGTAATATATTTCATGTATTTTATTCTGTGATAGGCTACGTGAAACTGGTATTTTTGTCCAAGGTTATCATACCGTCAAAAACTCATGCCGGCACATCCCTAGATACCATTTGTTTATTATATCGCAATCACAATCGCAAATCGCAATATTGTCCACCATAATCGCTAATCGCACCTTTCCCCCAAATCGTGCAGCACTAGATCCATTTTCCCAGAGGTAAAGAGGAAAAGTGGTAGACAGAAGTGCACCTCTTCTTCTCTGCAGGTAGTGGGAGAGACCATTTGTGCATGTCTGTAATCGGTTTCAGCTGGGGCCATGTATACGCAGATTGAACGTGGATCGCTTTATTTAACGTTCATGTATACAGATCAAATCAGATTAGTATAATCCGACTGATTTCAATCAGATTGAGGAAAACAATCCATGTAAACGGGGCTACTGTTTCTTCACCTAAAAGTCACATAGATGCATCATGATGTGTTTGATGTCTGGTGTTTAGTTTAGCATGTTGACTTCATGATGTCTTGTCTAAGTTAGCAGCTTGTGATTTGGGCTTGTAGGTAAGTTTGCTTTGTCCACATCAGCAGCTGTTGACTTGATTGTTTGTTCTGCATCAAATCAGATGCTTTGATAAGTGACATTTATACAAACTAGGAATCGATTCCTGCAGCTCACATTCACAGCTCTGCTGCTGTGTGGCCTCGCCTGCAGCTCTGCTGCTGTGTGGCCTCGCCTGCAGCTCTGCTGCTGTGTGGCCTCGCCTGCAGCTCTGCTGCTGTGTGGCCTTGCCTGCCCTATTGGTGCTTGCACAATGTCTCCCTCTCTCTCTCCCATAGTATCTCCCTCCCTCTCCTCTCTCTCTCTCTCTCTCACTCAGTCGTCTCTCTCCCTCTCCTCCTCTCCCTCTCACTCCCACTCCTCTTTCTCCCCCCTCTCCTCCTCTCCCTCTCTCTCTCCCTCCCTCAGTCTCTCTCCCTCTCCTCTCCCTCCCTCAGTCTCTCTCCCTCTCCTCTCCCTCCCTCAGTCTCTGTCCCTCTCCTCTCTCTCCCTCAGTCTCTCCCTCATTTATCTATCGCTCTCCTCTCCCTCTCTCTCTTTCTCTCCCTCAGTCTCTCCCCTCTCTCTCCCTCTCCTCATCTCCCTCTCTCTCTCTCCCTCAGTCTCTCACCCTCTCTCTCCTCCTCTCCCTCTCTCTCCCTCCCTCAGTCTCTCTCCCTCTCCTCTCTCTCCCTCCTCTTTCTCTACTCCTCTTCCTCTCTCTCCCTCAGTCTCTCTGCCTCTCTCTGCTCCTCTCTCTTCCTCCCTCAGCCTCTATCCCTCTCCTCTCTTTCTCTCAGTCTCTCTCCCTTCCCTTCCTCTCCTCTCTCTCCCTCTCCTCCTCCCTCAGTCTCTCCCTCTTTCTCCCTCTCCCTCCCTCTCCTCCTCTCCCTCTCTCTCCCTCAGTCTCTCTCCTCACTCTCCCTCCCTCCCTCTCTCTCCCTCAGTCTCTCTCCCTCAGTCTCTCTCCCTCTCCCTCTCCTCCTCAACCTCTCTCTCCCTCAGTCTCTCTCTCCCTCTCTCTCCCTCAGTCTCTCTCCCTCAGTCTCTCTCTCTCTCCCTCTCCCTCTCCTCCTCAACCTCTCTCTCCCTCAGTCTCTCTCTCCCTCTCTCTCCCTCTCTCTCTCTCCCTCAGTCTCTCTCCCTCAGTCTCTCTCTCTCTCTCTCTCTCTCTCTCTCTCTCTCTCCTCTCTCTCTCTCTCTCTCTCTCCCTCTCCTCCTCAACCTCTCTCTCCCTCAGACCCCCTTTTCACCAAACATGATCAACTCACATGTACTCACACTCACCCTGTCAAGTCCTGTCCTGCTGCTGCAGCGTGGTTGGCTGCTTTGCTGTATTTCCGTCTTCGATTGGTCTATTTTGGTTTTGGCCCCTCCTCTCGTCTTGTCGTTTGTGATGTCCTGACGCCAGGTATCCCAGCATGCTTTGCAAGGTGACGAGCGACAGACGGCAGGGAGGGAAGGAGGGGCCATTTCGAAATCGACCAATTGAAGGCGGAAATACAGAAGGGCAGCCAACCACGCTGTAGCAGCGGGCAGGGCTTGACAGGGCGATAGCAAGTACATCGCTCACTTCCCATGTTGGTGTGCAGGGGCCGTCAGTCTCTCTCCCTCTCCTCCTCTCTCCCTCAGTCTCTCTCCCTCCCTCTGCTCCTCTCCCTCTCCTCCTCTCTCCCTCAGTCTCTCTCCCTCCCTCTGCTCCTCTCCCTCTCCTCCTCTCTCTCAGTCTCTCTCCCTCCCTCTGCTCCTCTCCCTCTCCTCCTCTTTCCCTCAGTCTCTCTCCCTCCCTCAGTCTCTCTCCCTCTCCTCCTCTCTCCCTCAGTCTCCCTCCCTCCCTCTGCTCCTCTCCCTCTCCTCCTCTCTCCCTCAGTCTCCCTCCCTCCCTCTGCTCCTCTCCCTCTCCTCCTCTCTCCCTCAGTCTCCCTCCCTCTGCTCCTCAACCTCTCTCTCTCCCTCAGTCTCTCTCCCTCCCTCAGTCTCTCTCCCTCTCCTCTCTCCCTCAGTCTGCCTCCCTCCCTCTGCTCCTCTCCCTCTCCTCCTCTCTCCCTCAGTCTCCCTCCCTCTGCTCCTCAACCTCTCTCTCTCCATCAGTCTCTCTCCCTCACTCTCCTCCTCTTTCCCTCAGTCTCTCTCCCTCCCTCAGTCTCTCTCCCTCTCCTCCTCTCTCCCTCAGTCTCTCTCCCTCCCTCTGCTCCTCTCCCTCTCCTCCTCTCTCCCTCAGTCTCATTGTTTTTCCCTCTAATGTCATGGCAGAGTGTTAGCCTACATATTGTACAGCTAAGTCTGTCAATTGTGGTTCTTCACCTAAAGTTTCATCAGTTCATCACATGTTTTTCCCTGATATGACGAGTCTGCTGCTCTGACCTGCTGCAGGAAGGCCTCTCTGACAGCAGGGGGCAGGAGAGGAGAAAATGGACCTCAGTTTCTATTTCCCCTGAAGAACACTGTTTACACACTCTCAGTTCTCTGGGCCTCCATTGCTTCTTATGAGACAATGGAGGGAGGCTGTCAGGCTCGGAGGCGCGCGCCATTATCGTTATAAATGTAAATAATATTCCTGGAATGCGTGTTTTAACGAGCCAGTTACATTTCTTTGCATTCTTAGACATTACCGTTTGATTTAGTTTGCATACTTGCTCAAGATAGTAGTTAGTTTATGGGCTAGAAACTCTGCCAGATGACAGGCACTAGGCGCCATTTTCCCCTTCATTTGGAAGAGAAAATGATCCTGAAATGAAGATTTGATTGACAGCTGCATGTCGTGAAATGATTGGTTGAAATGGGGTAGAAATTTGATAGTACTAGGTGACGTCTGCAAACTGTACATTACTGTTATCAATGAAATCTTGAGAAACGAACTTTTGATGTGAAAAAGTGTGAAAAACTAAAGAAATTAGATTTTTGTGATTTGTTTTGCATACATTATTAAATAGGTGCACTGCATACCCAGGTATTTGAACTAAAATAAAATAAAAAGTCATTCTTGGTTCAGCTCGACTTTAAGGATCTCTTAAGGATCTGTTTCTGTGGGTGTTGTGTCCCATGAGGTGTGTCTCTGGTTCATTGGTTAACTCTCTCCCTCCCTCTCCTCTCCTCTCTCTCTCTCCCTCAGTCTCTCTCCCTCTCCTCTCTCTCCCTCAGTCTCTCTCTCCCTCCCTCTCCTCCCTTTCTCTCAGTCTCTCTCCTCTCTCTCCCCCCCTCTCCTCCTCTCCCTCCCTCAGTCTCTCTCCCTCTCCTCTCTATCTCTCCCTCAGTCTCTCTCCCTCAGTCTCTCTCCCTCTCCTCTCTCTCCCTCAGTCTCTCTCTCCTCTCTCTCCCTCCCTCTCCTCCCTCTCTCTCAGTCTCTCTCCTCTCTCTCCCCCCCTCTCCTCCTCTCCCTCTCTCTCCCTCAGTCTCTCTCTCTCCTCTCTCTCCCACAGTCTCTCTCCCTCTCCTCTCTCTCCCTCAGTCTCTCTCCCTCTCCTCTCTCTCCCTCAGTCTCTCTCCCTCTCCTCTCTCTCCCTCAGTCTCTCTCCCTCTCCTCTCTCTCTCTCAGTCTCTCTCTCTCCCCCAGTTTCTCTCCCTCATCTCTCCCTTATCTCTCTCCCTCTCTCTCTCCCTTATCTATCTATCTCTCATTCAATTCAAAGAGGCTTTATTAGCATGACCATAGTGAGTTACAGTATAAAGCACATAGTACATGGTCGTACAGACAGAGGGAGAACAAAACAAAAACAGTTTGTAACATACAGAACAGAAACATGATGTTACTGTAACAAAATACAGGTAGTTCCAACAACAACCTTGTCAACAATATTTAGTATTGAAATATATACAGATATATACTGTATATGGGGCGGCTGTAGCTCAGGAGGTAGAGCGGGTCGTCCACTAATCGCTTTGGATAAAAGAGGTCGGTGGTTCGATTCCCGGCTCCTCCAGTCTGCATGTCCAAGTGGAAGGGGCGGTGTGTGTGTGCGTGTGTGTGTGTGTGTGTCTCTCTCCCTCTCCTCCTCTCCCTCCCTCTCCTCTCCCTCCCTCTCCTCTTTCTCCCTCAGTCTCTCCCCCTCTCCTCTCTCTCCTCCTCTCCCTCTCCCTCTCTTTCTCCCTCAGTCTCTCCCCCTCTCTCTCTCCCTCAGTCTCTCTCTCTCCCTCTCCTCCTCTCCCTCTCTCTCTCTTTCTCCTTCAGCCCCCTCTCCCTCCCTCTCCTCTCTCTCCCTCCCTCTCCTCTCCTCTCTCTCCCTCTCCTCTCTCTCCCTCTCTTTCTCCCTCAGTCTCTCCCCCTCTCCCTCCCTCTCCTCTCTCCTCCCTCTCCTCCTCTCCCTCTCTCTCTCCCCCAGTCTCTCCCCCTCTCTCTCTCCCTCAGTCTCTCCCCCCCTCTCTCTCTCTCTCCCTCCCTCAGTCTCTCGTCCTCCCTTTCATCTCCCTCTCTCTCTCTCCCTCCCTCTCCTCTCTCTCTCTCCCTCAGTCTCTCCCCCTCTCTCTCCCTCTCCTCTCTCCCTCTCCTCCTCTCCCTCTCTCTCTCCCTCAGTCTCTCTCCCTCTCCTCTCTCTCTCTCCCTCTCCTCTCTTTCCCCCCTCTCCTCTCTCTCCCTCCCTCTCCTCTCTCCCTCTCCTCTCCCTCTCCTCTCTCTCTCTCCCTCAGTCTCTCTCCCTCCCTCTCCTCTCTCTCCTCTCTCCCTCAGTCTCTCTCCCCCCTCTGTGTTTGTGCGTGCGTGTGTGTGTGCGTGCGTGTGTGTGTGTGTGCATGCGTGTGCGTGTGCGTGCGTGCGTGTGTGTGCGTGCGTGCGTCCGTGTGCGTGCGTGCGCGTGTGTGCGTGCGTGCGTGTGTGTGTGTGCGTGCGCCTGTGTGTGTGTGCGTGTGTAGAGAGAGAGAGAGTTCATGTCTTTAGTAAAGTGTTAGTCTGCTTGTTTTGCTGCTTTAAGGACACCAGGACTCTATATGGTCATTTTGATAGAAGTCATATTCATACTGGTTCAAATATAAATATAGTCTTTCCTAACTTTGCTGAGCTTTTGTGTGTGAAAGAAACTAAACAGCAGCAGCATAAAGACGCAGATCTCAAATATAAGCAGGTTGAATTCAGTGATTGAAGCAAATAAAAGGCTATTAATTGAAGTTTGATGGTAAATCATCCAATAATAAACACAACAGATGTGTTCGATGAGAAGCTGCTGTTGTATTGAGTCTTGTTGTCTCATCAGATGCCTGTGATCTCACACTGGACCCAAACACAGCACACAGAGTCCTCCTCCTGTCTGAAGACAACAGAAAGGTGACGAGGGTGTGGGGAGAGGAGCAGCCATATCCTGATCACCCAGAGAGATTTGACAGCAGGGTTCAGCTGCTGTGTAGAGATGGTCTGACTGGTCGCTGTTGCTGGGAGCTGGAGAGGAAAGGACAGGTTGTTATAGGAGTGACTTACAGAGGAATCAGCAGGAGAGGAGAGGGTTATGACTGTGAGCTTGGATTGAATGAAAAGTCCTGGAGTCTGTGGTGCACTGATGATGGTTACACTGCCGAGCACAATAACAGAGGCACACTCATACCTCTCTCCTCCTGTGTCTCTAACAGAGTCGCAGTGTATCTTGACTGGCCTGCTGGCTCTCTGTCCTTCTACCATGTTTCCTCTGACAAACTGATTCACCTCCACACTTTCCACTCTTCATTCACTGAACCACTTTACCCTGGGTTCTATCTGCATGATGATGGTGACTCAATGTCTCTGTGTCAGATAGAGGAGTGAGAGAGAAACACACTGTGACCAAACACAGCTGCTACATGATGTGAAGGCTTAGGTTTGTTGTTGAGTCGTGTGTGTGTGTGTGTGTGTGTGTGTGTGTGCGTGCATGTGTGAGAGAGAGTGTGTGTGTGTGAGCATGTGTTTGTGTGTGTGAGAGAGAGAGGGGGTCTGCTTG
>NW_028151945.1:0-140379 GCF_964638095.1 Poromitra crassiceps | reverse complement strand
TTGACACCAGAGAGGCTAAGACCGCATTGACTCAGTGCGGTATTCAGCCTCTCTGGTGTCAAGTCTGATTTTGGAAAAAAAAAAAAAAAATCCAAAATCAGACAGAGTGTTGACACCAGAGAGGCTAAGACCGCATTGACTCAGTGCGGTATTCAGCCTCTCTGGTGTCAAGTCTGATTTTGGAAAAAAAAAAAAAAAAATCCAAAATCAGACAGAGTGTTGAGACCAGAGAGGCTAAGACCGCATTGACTCAGTGCGGTATTCAGCCTCTCTGGTGTCAAGTCTGATTTTGGAAAAAAAAAAAAAAAAAATCCAAAATCAGACAGAGTGTTGACACCAGAGAGGCTAAGACCGCATTGACTCAGTGCGGTATTCAGCCTCTCTGGTGTCAAGTCTGATTTTGGAAAAAAAAAAATCAAACACAGAGACCAGAGAGGCTAAGACCGCATTGACTCAGTGCGGTATTCAGCCTCTCTGGTGTCAAGTCTGATTTTGGAAAAAAAAAAAAAAAAATCCAAAATCAGACAGAGTGTTGACACCAGAGAGGCTAAGACCGCATTGACTCAGTGCGGTATTCAGCCTCTCTGGTGTCAAGTCTGATTTTGGAAAAAAAAAAAAAAATCCAAAATCAGACAGAGTGTTGACACCAGAGAGGCTAAGACCGCATTGACTCAGTGCGGTATTCAGCTCTCTCTGGTGTCAAGTCTGATTTTGGAAAAAAAAAAAAAAAATCCAAAATCAGACAGAGTGTTGACACCAGAGAGGCTAAGACCGCATTGACTCAGTGCGGTATTCAGCCTCTCTGGTGTCAAGTCTGATTTTGGAAAAAAAAAAAAAAAAAATCCAAAATCAGACAGAGTGTTGAGACCAGAGAGGCTAAGACCGCATTGACTCAGTGCGGTATTCAGCCTTCTCTGGTGTCAAGTCTGATTTTGGAAAAAAAAAAAAAAAAATCCAAAATCAGACAGAGTGTTGACACCAGAGAGGCTAAGATCGCATTGACTCAGTGCGGTATTCAGCCTCTCTGGTGTCAAGTCTGATTTTGGAAAAAAAAAAAAAAAATCCAAAATCAGACAGAGTGTTGACACCAGAGAGGCTAAGACCGCATTGACTCAGTGCGGTATTCAGCCTCTCTGGTGTCAAGTCTGATTTTGGAAAAAAAAAAAAAAAATCCAAAATCAGACAGAGTGTTGAGACCAGAGAGGCTAAGAGCGCATTGACTCAGTGCGGTATGCAGCCTCTCTGGTGTCAAGTCTGATTTTGGAAAAAAAAAAAAAAAAATCCAAAATCAGACAGAGTGTTGACACCAGAGAGGCTAAGACCGCATTGACTCAGTGCGGTATTCAGCCTCTCTGGTGTCAAGTCTGAATTTGGGAAAAAAAAAAAAAAATCCAAAATCAGACAGAGTGTTGACACCAGAGAGGCTAAGACCGCATTGACTCAGTGCGGTATTCAGCCTCTCTGGTGTCAATTCTGATTTTGGAAAAAAAAAAAAATCCAAAATCAGACAGAGTGTTGACACCAGAGAGGCTAAGACCGCATTGACTCAGTGCGGTATTCAGCCTCTCTGGTGTCAAGTCTGATTTTGGAAAAAAAAAAAAAAAATCCAAAATCAGACAGAGTGTTGACACCAGAGAGGCTAAGACCGCATTGACTCAGTGCGGTATTCAGCCTCTCTGGTGTCAAGTCTGATTTTGGAAAAAAAAAAAAAAAATCCAAAATCAGACAGAGTGTTGAGACCAGAGAGGCTAAGACCGCATTGACTCAGTGCGGTATTCAGCCTCTCTGGTGTCAAGTCTGATTTTGGAAAAAAAAAAAAAAAAATCCAAAATCAGACAGAGTGTTGACACCAGAGAGGCTAAGACCGCATTGACTCAGTGCGGTATTCAGCCTCTCTGGTGTCAAGTCTGATTTTGGAAAAAAAAAAAAAAAATCCAAAATCAGACAGAGTGTTGAGACCAGAGAGGCTAAGAGCGCATTGACTCAGTGCGGTATGCAGCCTCTCTGGTGTCAAGTCTGATTTTGGAAAAAAAAAAAAAAAAATCCAAAATCAGACAGAGTGTTGACACCAGAGAGGCTAAGACCGCATTGACTCAGTGCGGTATTCAGCCTCTCTGGTGTCAAGTCTGAATTTGGGAAAAAAAAAAAAAAATCCAAAATCAGACAGAGTGTTGACACCAGAGAGGCTAAGACCGCATTGACTCAGTGCGGTATTCAGCCTCTCTGGTGTCAATTCTGATTTTGGAAAAAAAAAAAAAAATCCAAAATCAGACAGAGTGTTGACACCAGAGAGGCTAAGACCGCATTGACTCAGTGCGGTATTCAGCCTCTCTGGTGTCAAGTCTGATTTTGGAAAAAAAAAAAAAAAAATCCAAAATCAGACAGAGTGTTGACACCAGAGAGGCTAAGACCGCATTGACTCAGTGCGGTATTCAGCCTCTCTGGTGTCAAGTCTGATTTTGGAAAAAAAAAAAAAAAATCCAAAATCAGACAGAGTGTTGAGACCAGAGAGGCTAAGACCGCATTGACTCAGTGCGGTATTCAGCCTCTCTGGTGTCAAGTCTGATTTTGGAAAAAAAAAAAAAAAATCCAAAATCAGACAGAGTGTTGACACCAGAGAGGCTAAGACCGCATTGACTCAGTGCGGTATTCAGCCTCTCTGGTGTCAAGTCTGATTTTGGAAAAAAAAAAAAAAAATCCAAAATCAGACAGAGTGTTGAGACCAGAGAGGCTAAGAGCGCATTGACTCAGTGCGGTATGCAGCCTCTCTGGTGTCAAGTCTGATTTTGGAAAAAAAAAAAAAAATCCAAAATCAGACAGAGTGTTGACACCAGAGAGGCTAAGACCGCATTGACTCAGTGCGGTATTCAGCCTCTCTGGTGTCAAGTCTGATTTTGGGAAAAAAAAAAAAAAAATCCAAAATCAGACAGAGTGTTGACACCAGAGAGGCTAAGACCGCATTGACTCAGTGCGGTATTCAGCCTCTCTGGTGTCAAGTCTGATTTTGGAAAAAAAAAAAAAAAATCCAAAATCAGACAGAGTGTTGACACCAGAGAGGCTAAGACCGCATTGACTCAGTGCGGTATTCAGCCTCTCTGGTGTCAAGTCTGATTTTGGAAAAAAAAAAAAAAAATCCAAAATCAGACAGAGTGTTGACACCAGAGAGGCTAAGACCGCATTGACTCAGTGCGGTATTCAGCCTCTCTGGTGTCAAGTCTGATTTTCGGAAAAAAAAAAAAAAAATCCAAAATCAGACAGAGTGTTGAGACCAGAGAGGCTAAGAGCGCATTAACTCAGTGCGGTATGCAGCCTCTCTGGTGTCAAGTCTGATTTTGGAAAAAAAAAAAAAAAATCCAAAATCAGACAGAGTGTTGAGACCAGAGAGGCTAAGACCGCATTGACTCAGTGCGGTATTCAGCCTCTCTGGTGTCAAGTCTGATTTTGGAAAAAAAAAAAAAAAAAAATCCAAAATCAGACAGAGTGTTGACACCAGAGAGGCTAAGACCGCATTGACTCAGTGCGGTATTCAGCCTCTCTGGTGTCAAGTCTGATTTTGGAAAAAAAAAAAAAAATCCAAAATCAGACAGAGTGTTGACACCAGAGAGGCTAAGACCGCATTGACTCAGTGCGGTATTCAGCCTCTCTGGTGTCAAGTCTGATTTTGGAAAAAAAAAAAAAAAAAATCCAAAATCAGACAGAGTGTTGACACCAGAGAGGCTAAGACCGCATTGACTCAGTGCGGTATTCAGCCTCTCTGGTGTCAAGTCTGAATTTGGGAAAAAAAAAAAAAAATCCAAAATCAGACAGAGTGTTGACACCAGAGAGGCTAAGACCGCATTGACTCAGTGCGGTATTCAGCCTCTCTGGTGTCAATTCTGATTTTGGAAAAAAAAAAAAAATCCAAAATCAGACAGAGTGTTGACACCAGAGAGGCTAAGACCGCATTGACTCAGTGCGGTATTCAGCCTCTCTGGTGTCAAGTCTGATTTTGGAAAAAAAAATAATAATCCAAAATCAGACAGAGTGTTGACACCAGAGAGGCTAAGACCGCATTGACTCAGTGCGGTATTCAGCCTCTCTGGTGTCAAGTCTGATTTTGGAAAAAAAAAAAAAAAAATCCAAAATCAGACAGAGTGTTGAGACCAGAGAGGCTAAGACCGCATTGACTCAGTGCGGTATTCAGCCTCTCTGGTGTCAAGTCTGATTTTGGAAAAAAAAAAAAAAAAAATCCAAAATCAGACAGAGTGTTGACACCAGAGAGGCTAAGACCGCATTGACTCAGTGCGGTATTCAGCCTCTCTGGTGTCAAGTCTGATTTTGGAAAAAAAAAAAAAAAATCCAAAATCAGACAGAGTGTTGACACCAGAGAGGCTAAGACCGCATTGACTCAGTGCGGTATTCAGCCTCTCTGGTGTCAAGTCTGATTTTGGAAAAAAAAAAAAAAATCCAAAATCAGACAGAGTGTTGACACCAGAGAGGCTAAGACCGCATTGACTCAGTGCGGTATTCAGCCTCTCTGGTTTCAAGTCTGATTTTAGAAAAAAAAAAAAAAAATCCAAAATCAGACAGAGTGTTGACACCAGAGAGGCTAAGACCGCATTGACTCAGTGCGGTATTCAGCCTCTCTGGTGTCAAGTCTGATTTTGGAAAAAAAAAAAAAAAATCCAAAATCAGACAGAGTGTTGAGACCAGAGAGGCTAAGAGCGCATTGACTCAGTGCGGTATGCAGCCTCTCTGGTGTCAAGTCTGATTTTGGAAAAAAAAAAAAAAAAATCCAAAATCAGACAGAGTGTTGACACCAGAGAGGCTAAGACCGCATTGACTCAGTGCGGTATTCAGCCTCTCTGGTGTCAAGTCTGATTTTGGGAAAAAAAAAAAAAAATCCAAAATCAGACAGAGTGTTGACACCAGAGAGGCTAAGACCGCATTGACTCAGTGCGGTATTCAGCCTCTCTGGTGTCAAGTCTGATTTAAAAAAAAAAAAAAAAAAATCCAAAATCAGACAGAGTGTTGACACCAGAGAGGCTAAGACCGCATTGACTCAGTGCGGTATTCAGCCTCTCTGGTGTCAAGTCTGATTTCGGAAAAAAAAAAAAAAATCCAAAATCAGACAGAGTGTTGAGACCAGAGAGGCTAAGAGCGCATTAACTCAGTGCGGTATGCAGCCTCTCTGGTGTCAAGTCTGATTTTGGAAAAAAAAAAAAAAAAATCCAAAATCAGACAGAGTGTTGAGACCAGAGAGGCTAAGACCGCATTGACTCAGTGCGGTATTCAGCCTCTCTGGTGTCAAGTCTGATTTTGGAAAAAAAAAAAAAAAAAAATCCAAAATCAGACAGAGTGTTGACACCAGAGAGGCTAAGACCGCATTGACTCAGTGCGGTATTCAGCCTCTCTGGTGTCAAGTCTGATTTTGGAAAAAAAAAAAAAAAATCCAAAATCAGACAGAGTGTTGAGACCAGAGAGGCTAAGACCGCATTGACTCAGTGCGGTATTCAGCCTCTCTGGTGTCAAGTCTGATTTTGGAAAAAAAAAAAAAAAAATCCAAAATCAGACAGAGTGTTGAGACCAGAGAGGCTAAGACCGCATTGACTCAGTGCGGTATTCAGCCTCTCTGGTGTCAAGTCTGATTTTGGAAAAAAAAAAAAAAAATCCAAAATCAGACAGAGTGTTGACACCAGAGAGGCTAAGACCGCATTGACTCAGTGCGGTATTCAGCCTCTCTGGTGTCAAGTCTGAATTTGGGAAAAAAAAAAAAAAATCCAAAATCAGACAGAGTGTTGACACCAGAGAGGCTAAGACCGCATTGACTCAGTGCGGTATTCAGCCTCTCTGGTGTCAATTCTGATTTTGGAAAAAAAAAAAAAATCCAAAATCAGACAGAGTGTTGACACCAGAGAGGCTAAGACCGCATTGACTCAGTGCGGTATTCAGCCTCTCTGGTGTCAAGTCTGATTTTGGAAAAAAAAAAAAAAATCCAAAATCAGACAGAGTGTTGACACCAGAGAGGCTAAGACCGCATTGACTCAGTGCGGTATTCAGCCTCTCTGGTGTCAAGTCTGATTTTGGAAAAAAAAAAAAAAAAATCCAAAATCAGACAGAGTGTTGAGACCAGAGAGGCTAAGACCGCATTGACTCAGTGCGGTATTCAGCCTCTCTGGTGTCAAGTCTGATTTTGGAAAAAAAAAAAAAAAAAATCCAAAATCAGACAGAGTGTTGACACCAGAGAGGCTAAGACCGCATTGACTCAGTGCGGTATTCAGCCTCTCTGGTGTCAAGTCTGATTTTGGAAAAAAAAAAAAAAAAATCCAAAATCAGACAGAGTGTTGAGACCAGAGAGGCTAAGAGCGCATTGACTCAGTGCGGTATGCAGCCTCTCTGGTGTCAAGTCTGATTTTGGAAAAAAAAAAAAAAAAATCCAAAATCAGACAGAGTGTTGACACCAGAGAGGCTAAGACCGCATTGACTCAGTGCGGTATTCAGCCTCTCTGGTGTCAAGTCTGATTTTGGGAAAAAAAAAAAAAAATCCAAAATCAGACAGAGTGTTGACACCAGAGAGGCTAAGACCGCATTGACTCAGTGCGGTATTCAGCCTCTCTGGTGTCAAGTCTGATTTTGGAAAAAAAAAAAAAATCCAAAATCAGACAGAGTGTTGACACCAGAGAGGCTAAGACCGCATTGACTCAGTGCGGTATTCAGCCTCTCTGGTGTCAAGTCTGATTTTGGAAAAAAAAAAAAAAAATCCAAAATCAGACAGAGTGTTGACACCAGAGAGGCTAAGACCGCATTGACTCAGTGCGGTATTCAGCCTCTCTGGTGTCAAGTCTGATTTCGGAAAAAAAAAAAAAAAATCCAAAATCAGACAGAGTGTTGAGACCAGAGAGGCTAAGAGCGCATTAACTCAGTGCGGTATGCAGCCTCTCTGGTGTCAAGTCTGATTTTGGAAAAAAAAAAAAAAAAATCCAAAATCAGACAGAGTGTTGAGACCAGAGAGGCTAAGACCGCATTGACTCAGTGCGGTATTCAGCCTCTCTGGTGTCAAGTCTGATTTTGGAAAAAAAAAAAAAAAAAATCCAAAATCAGACAGAGTGTTGACACCAGAGAGGCTAAGACCGCATTGACTCAGTGCGGTATTCAGCCTCTCTGGTGTCAAGTCTGATTTTGGGAAAAAAAAAAAAAAATCCAAAATCAGACAGAGTGTTGACACCAGAGAGGCTAAGACCGCATTGACTCAGTGCGGTATTCAGCCTCTCTGGTGTCAAGTCTGATTTTGGAAAAAAAAAAAAAAAAAATCCAAAATCAGACAGAGTGTTGACACCAGAGAGGCTAAGACCGCATTGACTCAGTGCGGTATTCAGCCTCTCTGGTGTCAAGTCTGAATTTGGGAAAAAAAAAAAAAAATCCAAAATCAGACAGAGTGTTGACACCAGAGAGGCTAAGACCGCATTGACTCAGTGCGGTATTCAGCCTCTCTGGTGTCAATTCTGATTTTGGAAAAAAAAAAAAATCCAAAATCAGACAGAGTGTTGACACCAGAGAGGCTAAGACCGCATTGACTCAGTGCGGTATTCAGCCTCTCTGGTGTCAAGTCTGATTTTGGAAAAAAAAATAATAATCCAAAATCAGACAGAGTGTTGACACCAGAGAGGCTAAGACCGCATTGACTCAGTGCGGTATTCAGCCTCTCTGGTGTCAAGTCTGATTTTGGAAAAAAAAAAAAAAAAATCCAAAATCAGACAGAGTGTTGAGACCAGAGAGGCTAAGACCGCATTGACTCAGTGCGGTATTCAGCCTCTCTGGTGTCAAGTCTGATTTTGGAAAAAAAAAAAAAAAAAATCCAAAATCAGACAGAGTGTTGACACCAGAGAGGCTAAGACCGCATTGACTCAGTGCGGTATTCAGCCTCTCTGGTGTCAAGTCTGATTTTGGAAAAAAAAAAAAAAAATCCAAAATCAGACAGAGTGTTGACACCAGAGAGGCTAAGACCGCATTGACTCAGTGCGGTATTCAGCCTCTCTGGTTTCAAGTCTGATTTTAGAAAAAAAAAAAAAAATCCAAAATCAGACAGAGTGTTGACACCAGAGAGGCTAAGACCGCATTGACTCAGTGCGGTATTCAGCCTCTCTGGTGTCAAGTCTGATTTTGGAAAAAAAAAAAAAAAATCCAAAATCAGACAGAGTGTTGAGACCAGAGAGGCTAAGAGCGCATTGACTCAGTGCGGTATGCAGCCTCTCTGGTGTCAAGTCTGATTTTGGAAAAAAAAAAAAAAAAATCCAAAATCAGACAGAGTGTTGACACCAGAGAGGCTAAGACCGCATTGACTCAGTGCGGTATTCAGCCTCTCTGGTGTCAAGTCTGATTTTGGGGAAAAAAAAAAAAAATCCAAAATCAGACAGAGTGTTGACACCAGAGAGGCTAAGACCGCATTGACTCAGTGCGGTATTCAGCCTCTCTGGTGTCAAGTCTGATTTTGGAAAAAAAAAAAAATCCAAAATCAGACAGAGTGTTGACACCAGAGAGGCTAAGACCGCATTGACTCAGTGCGGTATTCAGCCTCTCTGGTGTCAAGTCTGATTTAAAAAAAAAAAAAAAAAAATCCAAAATCAGACAGAGTGTTGACACCAGAGAGGCTAAGACCGCATTGACTCAGTGCGGTATTCAGCCTCTCTGGTGTCAAGTCTGATTTCGGAAAAAAAAAAAAAAAATCCAAAATCAGACAGAGTGTTGAGACCAGAGAGGCTAAGAGCGCATTAACTCAGTGCGGTATGCAGCCTCTCTGGTGTCAAGTCTGATTTTGGAAAAAAAAAAAAAAAAATCCAAAATCAGACAGAGTGTTGAGACCAGAGAGGCTAAGACCGCATTGACTCAGTGCGGTATTCAGCCTCTCTGGTGTCAAGTCTGATTTTGGAAAAAAAAAAAAAAAAAAAATCCAAAATCAGACAGAGTGTTGACACCAGAGAGGCTAAGACCGCATTGACTCAGTGCGGTATTCAGCCTCTCTGGTGTCAAGTCTGATTTTGGAAAAAAAAAAAAAAAATCCAAAATCAGACAGAGTGTTGAGACCAGAGAGGCTAAGACCGCATTGACTCAGTGCGGTATTCAGCCTCTCTGGTGTCAAGTCTGATTTTGGAAAAAAAAAAAAAAAAAATCCAAAATCAGACAGAGTGTTGAGACCAGAGAGGCTAAGACCGCATTGACTCAGTGCGGTATTCAGCCTCTCTGGTGTCAAGTCTGATTTTGGAAAAAAAAAAAAAAATCCAAAATCAGACAGAGTGTTGACACCAGAGAGGCTAAGACCGCATTGACTCAGTGCGGTATTCAGCCTCTCTGGTGTCAAGTCTGATTTTGGGAAAAAAAAAAAAAAATCCAAAATCAGACAGAGTGTTGACACCAGAGAGGCTAAGACCGCATTGACTCAGTGCGGTATTCAGCCTCTCTGGTGTCAAGTCTGATTTTGGAAAAAAAAAAAAAAAAAATCCAAAATCAGACAGAGTGTTGACACCGGAGAGGCTAAGACCGCATTGACTCAGTGCGGTATTCAGCCTCTCTGGTGTCAAGTCTGATTTTGGAAAAAAAAAAAAAAAATCCAAAATCAGACAGAGTGTTGAGACCAGAGAGGCTAAGACCGCATTGACTCAGTGCGGTATTCAGCCTCTCTGGTGTCAAGTCTGATTTTGGAAAAAAAAAAAAAAAAAATCCAAAATCAGACAGAGTGTTGAGACCAGAGAGGCTAAGACCGCATTGACTCAGTGCGGTATTCAGCCTCTCTGGTGTCAAGTCTGATTTTGGAAAAAAAAAAAAAAAATCCAAAATCAGACAGAGTGTTGACACCAGAGAGGCTAAGACCGCATTGACTCAGTGCGGTATTCAGCCTCTCTGGTGTCAAGTCTGATTTTGGAAAAAAAAAAAAAAAATCCAAAATCAGACAGAGTGTTGAGACCAGAGAGGCTAAGACCGCATTGACTCAGTGCGGTATTCAGCCTCTCTGGTGTCAAGTCTGATTTTGGAAAAAAAAAAAAATAATCCAAAATCAGACAGAGTGTTGACACCAGAGAGGCTAAGACCGCATTGACTCAGTGCGGTATTCAGCCTCTCTGGTGTCAAGTCTGATTTTGAAAAAAAAAAAAAAATCCTAAATCAGACAGAGTGTTGACACCAGAGAGGCTAAGACCGCATTGACTCAGTGCGGTATTAAGCCTCTCTGGTGTCAAGTCTGATTTTGGAAAAAAAAAAAAAAATCCAAAATCAGACAGAGTGTTGAGACCAGAGAGGCTAAGAGCGCATTGACTCAGTGCGGTATGCAGCCTCTCTGGTGTCAAGTCTGATTTTGGAAAAAAAAAAAAAAAAAATCCAAAATCAGACAGAGTGTTGACACCAGAGAGGCTAAGACCGCATTGACTCAGTGCGGTATTCAGCCTCTCTGGTGTCAAGTCTGATTTTGGGAAAAAAAGAAAAAAAATCCAAAATCAGACAGAGTGTTGACACCAGAGAGGCTAAGACCGCATTGACTCAGTGCGGTATTCAGCCTCTCTGGTGTCAAGTCTGATTTTGGAAAAAAAAAAAAAATCCAAAATCAGACAGAGTGTTGACACCAGAGAGGCTAAGACCGCATTGACTCAGTGCGGTATTCAGCCTCTCTGGTGTCAAGTCTGATTTTTGAAAAAAAAAAAAAAAAATCAAAAATCAGACAGAGTGTTGACACCAGAGAGGCTAAGACCGCATTGACTCAGTGCGGTATTCAGCCTCTCTGGTGTCAAGTCTGATTTTTGAAAAAAAAAAAAAAAAAAATCCAAAATCAGACAGAGTGTTGAGACCAGAGAGGCTAAGACCGCATTGACTCAGTGCGGTATTCAGCCTCTCTGGTGTCAAGTCTGATTTTGGAAAAAAAAAAAAAAATCCAAAATCAGACAGAGTGTTGTCACCAGAGAGGCTAAGACCGCATTGACTCAGTGCGGTATTCAGCCTCTCTGGTGTCAAGTCTGATTTTGGAAAAAAAAAAAAAAAATCCAAAATCAGACAGTGTTGACACCAGAGAGGCTAAGACCGCATTGACTCAGTGCGGTATTCAGCCTCTCTGGTGTCAAGTCTGATTTTGGAAAAAAAAAAAAAAAATCCAAAATCAGACAGAGTGTTGAGACCAGAGAGGCTAAGACCGCATTGACTCAGTGCGGTATTCAGCCTCTCTGGTGTCAAGTCTGATTTTGGACAAAAAAAAAAAAAAAAAAATCCAAAATCAGACAGAGTGTTGAGACCAGAGAGGCTAAGACCGCATTGACTCAGTGCGGTATTCAGCCTCTCTGGTGTCAAGTCTGATTTTGGAAAAAAAAAAAAAAAATCCAAAATCAGACAGAGTGTTGAGACCAGAGAGGCTAAGACCGCATTGACTCAGTGCGGTATTCAGCCTCTCTGGTGTCAAGTCTGATTTTGGAAAAAAAAAAAAAAAATCCAAAATCAGACAGTGTTGAGACCAGAGAGGCTAAGACTGCATTGACTCAGTGCGGTATTCAGCCTCTCTGGTGTCAAGTCTGATTTTGGAAAAAAAAAAAAAAAATCCAAAATCAGACAGTGTTGACACCAGAGAGGCTAAGACCGCATTGACTCAGTGCGGTATTCAGCCTCTCTGGTGTCAAGTCTGATTTTTGAAAAAAAAAAAAAAAAAAATCCAAAATCAGACAGAGTGTTGAGACCAGAGAGGCTAAGACCGCATTGACTCAGTGCGGTATTCAGCCTCTCTGGTGTCAAGTCTGATTTTGGAAAAAAAAAAAGACCAGAGAGGCTAAGACCGCATTGACTCAGTGCGGTATTCAGCCTCTCTGGTGTCAAGTCTGATTTTTGAAAAAAAAAAAAAAAAAATCCAAAATCAGACAGAGTGTTGAGACCAGAGAGGCTAAGACCGCATTGACTCAGTGCGGTATTCAGCCTCTCTGGTGTCAAGTCTGATTTTGGAAAAAAAAAAAAAAATCCAAAATCAGACAGAGTGTTGTCACCAGAGAGGCTAAGACCGCATTGACTCAGTGCGGTATTCAGCCTCTCTGGTGTCAAGTCTGATTTTGGAAAAAAAAAAAAAAAAATCCAAAATCAGACAGAGTGTTGAGACCAGAGAGGCTAAGACCACATTGACTCAGTGCGGTATTCAGCCTCTCTGGTGTCAAGTCTGATTTTGGACAAAAAAAAAAAAAAAAAATCCAAAATCAGACAGAGTGTTGAGACCAGAGAGGCTAAGACCGCATTGACTCAGTGCGGTATTCAGCCTCTCTGGTGTCAAGTCTGATTTTGGAAAAAAAAAAAAAAATCCAAAATCAGACAGAGTGTTGAGACCAGAGAGGCTAAGACCGCATTGACTCAGTGCGGTATTCAGCCTCTCTGGTGTCAAGTCTGATTTTGGAAAAAAAAAAAAAAAATCCAAAATCAGACAGTGTTGAGACCAGAGAGGCTAAGACTGCATTGACTCAGTGCGGTATTCAGCCTCTCTGGTGTCAAGTCTGATTTTGGAAAAAAAAAAAAAAAAATCCAAAATCAGACAGTGTTGACACCAGAGAGGCTAAGACCGCATTGACTCAGTGCGGTATTCAGCCTCTCTGGTGTCAAGTCTGATTTTTGAAAAAAAAAAAAAAAAAAATCCAAAATCAGACAGAGTGTTGAGACCAGAGAGGCTAAGACCGCATTGACTCAGTGCGGTATTCAGCCTCTCTGGTGTCAAGTCTGATTTTGGAAAAAAAAAAAAAAATCCAAAATCAGACAGAGTGTTGTCACCAGAGAGGCTAAGACCGCATTGACTCAGTGCGGTATTCAGCCTCTCTGGTGTCAAGTCTGATTTTGGAAAAAAAAAAAAAAAATCCAAAATCAGACAGTGTTGACACCAGAGAGGCTAAGACCGCATTGACTCAGTGCGGTATTCAGCCTCTCTGGTGTCAAGTCTGATTTTGGAAAAAAAAAAAAAATCCAAAATCAGACAGAGTGTTGACACCAGAGAGGCTAAGACCGCATTGACTCAGTGCGGTATTCAGCCTCTCTGGTGTCAAGTCTGATTTTGGAAAAAAAAAAAAAAAATCCAAAATCAGACAGAGTGTTGAGACCAGAGAGGCTAAGACTGCATTGACTCAGTGCGGTATTCAGCCTCTCTGGTGTCAAGTCTGATTTTGGACAAAAAAAAAAAAAAAAAATCCAAAATCAGACAGAGTGTTGAGACCAGAGAGGCTAAGACCGCATTGACTCAGTGCGGTATTCAGCCTCTCTGGTGTCAAGTCTGATTTTGGAAAAAAAAAAAAAAATCCAAAATCAGACAGAGTGTTGAGACCAGAGAGGCTAAGACCGCATTGACTCAGTGCGGTATTCAGCCTCTCTGGTGTCAAGTCTGATTTTGGAAAAAAAAAAAAAAAATCCAAAATCAGACAGTGTTGAGACCAGAGAGGCTAAGACTGCATTGACTCAGTGCGGTATTCAGCCTCTCTGGTGTCAAGTCTGATTTTGGAAAAAAAAAAAAAAAATCCAAAATCAGACAGTGTTGACACCAGAGAGGCTAAGACCGCATTGACTCAGTGCGGTATTCAGCCTCTCTGGTGTCAAGTCTGATTTTTGAAAAAAATAAAAAAATAAATCCAAAATCAGACAGAGTGTTGAGACCAGAGAGGCTAAGACCGCATTGACTCAGTGCGGTATTCAGCCTCTCTGGTGTCAAGTCTGATTTTGGAAAAAAAAAAAAAAATCCAAAATCAGACAGAGTGTTGAGACCAGAGAGGCTAAGACCGCATTGACTCAGTGCGGTATTCAGCCTCTCTGGTGTCAAGTCTGATTTTGGACAAAAAAAAAAAAAAAAAAATCCAAAATCAGACAGAGTGTTGAGACCAGAGAGGCTAAGACCGCATTGACTCAGTGCGGTATTCAGCCTCTCTGGTGTCAAGTCTGATTTTGGAAAAAAAAAAAAAAAATCCAAAATCAGACAGAGTGTTGAGACCAGAGAGGCTAAGACCGCATTGACTCAGTGCGGTATTCAGCCTCTCTGGTGTCAAGTCTGATTTTGGAAAAAAAAAAAAAAAATCCAAAATCAGACAGTGTTGAGACCAGAGAGGCTAAGACTGCATTGACTCAGTGCGGTATTCAGCCTCTCTGGTGTCAAGTCTGATTTTGGAAAAAAAAAAAAAAAATCCAAAATCAGACAGTGTTGACACCAGAGAGGCTAAGACCGCATTGACTCAGTGCGGTATTCAGCCTCTCTGGTGTCAAGTCTGATTTTTGAAAAAAAAAAAAAAAAAATCCAAAATCAGACAGAGTGTTGAGACCAGAGAGGCTAAGACCGCATTGACTCAGTGCGGTATTCAGCCTCTCTGGTGTCAAGTCTGATTTTGGAAAAAAAAAAAGACCAGAGAGGCTAAGACCGCATTGACTCAGTGCGGTATTCAGCCTCTCTGGTGTCAAGTCTGATTTTTGAAAAAAAAAAAAAAAAAATCCAAAATCAGACAGAGTGTTGAGACCAGAGAGGCTAAGACCGCATTGACTCAGTGCGGTATTCAGCCTCTCTGGTGTCAAGTCTGATTTTGGAAAAAAAAAAAAAAATCCAAAATCAGACAGAGTGTTGTCACCAGAGAGGCTAAGACCGCATTGACTCAGTGCAGTATTCAGCCTCTCTGGTGTCAAGTCTGATTTTGGAAAAAAAAAAAAAAATCCAAAATCAGACAGAGTGTTGAGACCAGAGAGGCTAAGACCACATTGACTCAGTGCGGTATTCAGCCTCTCTGGTGTCAAGTCTGATTTTGGACAAAAAAAAAAAAAAAAAATCCAAAATCAGACAGAGTGTTGAGACCAGAGAGGCTAAGACCGCATTGACTCAGTGCGGTATTCAGCCTCTCTGGTGTCAAGTCTGATTTTGGAAAAAAAAAAAAAAATCCAAAATCAGACAGAGTGTTGAGACCAGAGAGGCTAAGACTGCATTGACTCAGTGCGGTATTCAGCCTCTCTGGTGTCAAGTCTGATTTTGGAAAAAAAAAAAAAAAATCCAAAATCAGACAGTGTTGAGACCAGAGAGGCTAAGACTGCATTGACTCAGTGCGGTATTCAGCCTCTCTGGTGTCAAGTCTGATTTTGGAAAAAAAAAAAAAAAAAATCCAAAATCAGACAGTGTTGACACCAGAGAGGCTAAGACCGCATTGACTCAGTGCGGTATTCAGCCTCTCTGGTGTCAAGTCTGATTTTTGAAAAAAAAAAAAAAAAAAATCCAAAATCAGACAGAGTGTTGAGACCAGAGAGGCTAAGACCGCATTGACTCAGTGCGGTATTCAGCCTCTCTGGTGTCAAGTCTGATTTTGGAAAAAAAAAAAAAAATCCAAAATCAGACAGAGTGTTGTCACCAGAGAGGCTAAGACCGCATTGACTCAGTGCGGTATTCAGCCTCTCTGGTGTCAAGTCTGATTTTGGAAAAAAAAAAAAAAAATCCAAAATCAGACAGTGTTGACACCAGAGAGGCTAAGACCGCATTGACTCAGTGCGGTATTCAGCCTCTCTGGTGTCAAGTCTGATTTTGGAAAAAAAAAAAAAATCCAAAATCAGACAGAGTGTTGACACCAGAGAGGCTAAGACCGCATTGACTCAGTGCGGTATTCAGCCTCTCTGGTGTCAAGTCTGATTTTGGAAAAAAAAAAAGACCAGAGAGGCTAAGACCGCATTGACTCAGTGCGGTATTCAGCCTCTCTGGTGTCAAGTCTGATTTTTGAAAAAAAAAAAAAAAAAAATCCAAAATCAGACAGAGTGTTGAGACCAGAGAGGCTAAGACCGCATTGACTCAGTGCGGTATTCAGCCTCTCTGGTGTCAAGTCTGATTTTGGAAAAAAAAAAAAAAATCCAAAATCAGACAGAGTGTTGTCACCAGAGAGGCTAAGACCGCATTGACTCAGTGCAGTATTCAGCCTCTCTGGTGTCAAGTCTGATTTTGGAAAAAAAAAAAAAAAATCCAAAATCAGACAGAGTGTTGAGACCAGAGAGGCTAAGACCACATTGACTCAGTGCGGTATTCAGCCTCTCTGGTGTCAAGTCTGATTTTGGACAAAAAAAAAAAAAAAAAATCCAAAATCAGACAGAGTGTTGAGACCAGAGAGGCTAAGACCGCATTGACTCAGTGCGGTATTCAGCCTCTCTGGTGTCAAGTCTGATTTTGGAAAAAAAAAAAAAAATCCAAAATCAGACAGAGTGTTGAGACCAGAGAGGCTAAGACTGCATTGACTCAGTGCGGTATTCAGCCTCTCTGGTGTCAAGTCTGATTTTGGAAAAAAAAAAAAAAAATCCAAAATCAGACAGTGTTGAGACCAGAGAGGCTAAGACTGCATTGACTCAGTGCGGTATTCAGCCTCTCTGGTGTCAAGTCTGATTTTGGAAAAAAAAAAAAAAAAAATCCAAAATCAGACAGTGTTGACACCAGAGAGGCTAAGACCGCATTGACTCAGTGCGGTATTCAGCCTCTCTGGTGTCAAGTCTGATTTTTGAAAAAAAAAAAAAAAAAAATCCAAAATCAGACAGAGTGTTGAGACCAGAGAGGCTAAGACCGCATTGACTCAGTGCGGTATTCAGCCTCTCTGGTGTCAAGTCTGATTTTGGAAAAAAAAAAAAAAATCCAAAATCAGACAGAGTGTTGTCACCAGAGAGGCTAAGACCGCATTGACTCAGTGCGGTATTCAGCCTCTCTGGTGTCAAGTCTGATTTTGGAAAAAAAAAAAAAAAATCCAAAATCAGACAGTGTTGACACCAGAGAGGCTAAGACCGCATTGACTCAGTGCGGTATTCAGCCTCTCTGGTGTCAAGTCTGATTTTGGAAAAAAAAAAAAAATCCAAAATCAGACAGAGTGTTGACACCAGAGAGGCTAAGACCGCATTGACTCAGTGCGGTATTCAGCCTCTCTGGTGTCAAGTCTGATTTTGGAAAAAAAAAAAAAAAATCCAAAATCAGACAGAGTGTTGAGACCAGAGAGGCTAAGACCGCATTGACTCAGTGCGGTATTCAGCCTCTCTGGTGTCAAGTCTGATTTTGGACAAAAAAAAAAAAAAAAAATCCAAAATCAGACAGAGTGTTGAGACCAGAGAGGCTAAGACCGCATTGACTCAGTGCGGTATTCAGCCTCTCTGGTGTCAAGTCTGATTTTGGAAAAAAAAAAAAAAATCCAAAATCAGACAGAGTGTTGAGACCAGAGAGGCTAAGACCGCATTGACTCAGTGCGGTATTCAGCCTCTCTGGTGTCAAGTCTGATTTTGGAAAAAAAAAAAAAAAATCCAAAATCAGACAGTGTTTAGACCAGAGAGGCTAAGACTGCATTGACTCAGTGCGGTATTCAGCCTCTCTGGTGTCAAGTCTGATTTTGGAAAAAAAAAAAAAAAATCCAAAATCAGACAGTGTTGACACCAGAGAGGCTAAGACCGCATTGACTCAGTGCGGTATTCAGCCTCTCTGGTGTCAAGTCTGATTTTTGAAAAAAATAAAAAAATAAATCCAAAATCAGACAGAGTGTTGAGACCAGAGAGGCTAAGACCGCATTGACTCAGTGCGGTATTCAGCCTCTCTGGTGTCAAGTCTGATTTTGGAAAAAAAAAAAAAAATCCAAAATCAGACAGAGTGTTGTCACCAGAGAGGCTAAGACCGCATTGACTCAGTGCGGTATTCAGCCTCTCTGGTGTCAAGTCTGATTTTGGAAAAAAAAAAAAAAAATCCAAAATCAGACAGTGTTGACACCAGAGAGGCTAAGACCGCATTGACTCAGTGCGGTATTCAGCCTCTCTGGTGTCAAGTCTGATTTTGGAAAAAAAAAAAAAATCCAAAATCAGACAGAGTGTTGACACCAGAGAGGCTAAGACCGCATTGACTCAGTGCGGTATTCAGCCTCTCTGGTGTCAAGTCTGATTTTGGAAAAAAAAAAATCCAAAATCCAAAATCAGACAGAGTGTTGAGACCAGAGAGGCTAAGACCGCATTGACTCAGTGCGGTATTCAGCCTCTCTGGTGTCAAGTCTGATTTTGGAAAAAAAAAAAAAAAAAATCCAAAATCAGACAGAGTGTTGACACCAGAGAGGCTAAGACCGCATTGACTCAGTGCGGTATTCAGCCTCTCTGGTGTCAAGTCTGATTTTGGAAAAAAAAAAAAGACCAGAGAGGCTAAGACCGCATTGACTCAGTGCGGTATTCAGCCTCTCTGGTGTCAAGTCTGATTTTGTAAAAAAAAAAAAAAAAAAAAAAAAATCCAAAATCAGACAGAGTGTTGAGACCAGAGAGGCTAAGACCGCATTGACTCAGTGCGGTATTCAGCCTCTCTGGTGTCAAGTCTGATTTTGGAAAAAAAAAAAAAAAATCCAAAATCAGACAGAGTGTTGACACCAGAGAGGCTAAGACCGCATTGACTCAGTGCGGTATTCAGCCTCTCTGGTGTCAAGTCTGATTTTGGAAAAAAAAAAAAAATCCAAAATCAGACAGAGTGTTGAGACCAGAGAGGCTAAGACCGCATTGACTCAGTGCGGTATTCAGCCTCTCTGGTGTCAAGTCTGATTTTGGACAAAAAAAAAAAAAAATCCAAAATCAGACAGTGTTGAGACCAGAGAGGCTAAGACTGCATTGACTCAGTGCGGTATTCAGCCTCTCTGGTGTCAAGTCTGATTTTGGAAAAAAAAAAAAAAAATCCAAAATCAGACAGTGTTGACACCAGAGAGGCTAAGACCGCATTGACTCAGTGCGGTATTCAGCCTCTCTGGTGTCAAGTCTGATTTTTGAAAAAAAAAAAAAAAAAATCCAAAATCAGACAGAGTGTTGAGACCAGAGAGGCTAAGACCGCATTGACTCAGTGCGGTATTCAGCCTCTCTGGTGTCAAGTCTGATTTTGGAAAAAAAAAAAAAAATCCAAAATCAGACAGAGTGTTGTCACCAGAGAGGCTAAGACCGCATTGACTCAGTGCGGTATTCAGCCTCTCTGGTGTCAAGTCTGATTTTGGAAAAAAAAAAAAAAAATCCAAAATCAGACAGTGTTGACACCAGAGAGGCTAAGACCGCATTGACTCAGTGCGGTATTCAGCCTCTCTGGTGTCAAGTCTGATTTTGGAAAAAAAAAAAAAATCCAAAATCAGACAGAGTGTTGACACCAGAGAGGCTAAGACCGCATTGACTCAGTGCGGTATTCAGCCTCTCTGGTGTCAAGTCTGATTTTGGAAAAAAAAAAATCCAAAATCCAAAATCAGACAGAGTGTTGAGACCAGAGAGGCTAAGACCGCATTGACTCAGTGCGGTATTCAGCCTCTCTGGTGTCAAGTCTGATTTTGGAAAAAAAAAAAAAAAAAATCCAAAATCAGACAGAGTGTTGACACCAGAGAGGCTAAGACCGCATTGACTCAGTGCGGTATTCAGCCTCTCTGGTGTCAAGTCTGATTTTGGAAAAAAAAAAAGACCAGAGAGGCTAAGACCGCATTGACTCAGTGCGGTATTCAGCCTCTCTGGTGTCAAGTCTGATTTTGGAAAAAAAAAAAATCCAAAATCCAAAATCAGACAGAGTGTTGAGACCAGAGAGGCTAAGACCGCATTGACTCAGTGCGGTATTCAGCCTCTCTGGTGTCAAGTCTGATTTTGGAAAAAAAAAAAAAAAAAATCCAAAATCAGACAGAGTGTTGAGACCAGAGAGGCTAAGACCGCATTGACTCAGTGCGGTATTCAGCCTCTCTGGTGTCAAGTCTGATTTTGGAAAAAAAAAAAAAAAATCCAAAATCAGACAGAGTGTTGACACCAGAGAGGCTAAGACCGCATTGACTCAGTGCGGTATTCAGCCTCTCTGGTGTCAAGTCTGATTTTGGAAAAAAAAAAAAAATCCAAAATCAGACAGAGTGTTGAGACCAGAGAGGCTAAGACCGCATTGACTCAGTGCGGTATTCAGCCTCTCTGGTGTCAAGTCTGATTTTGGACAAAAAAAAAAAAAAAAAAATCCAAAATCAGACAGAGTGTTGAGACCAGAGAGGCTAAGACCGCATTGACTCAGTGCGGTATTCAGCCTCTCTGGTGTCAAGTCTGATTTTGGAAAAAAAAAAAAAAAATCCAAAATCAGACAGAGTGTTGAGACCAGAGAGGCTAAGACCGCATTGACTCAGTGCGGTATTCAGCCTCTCTGGTGTCAAGTCTGATTTTGGAAAAAAAAAATCCAAAATCCAAAATCAGACAGTGTTGAGACCAGAGAGGCTAAGACTGCATTGACTCAGGGCGGTATTCAGCCTCTCTGGTGTCAAGTCTGATTTTGGAAAAAAAAAAAAAAAATCCAAAATCAGACAGTGTTGACACCAGAGAGGCTAAGACCGCATTGACTCAGTGCGGTATTCAGCCTCTCTGGTGTCAAGTCTGATTTTTGAAAAAAAAAAAAAAAAAAATCCAAAATCAGACAGAGTGTTGAGACCAGAGAGGCTAAGACCGCATTGACTCAGTGCGGTATTCAGCCTCTCTGGTGTCAAGTCTGATTTTGGAAAAAAAAAAAAGACCAGAGAGGCTAAGACCGCATTGACTCAGTGCGGTATTCAGCCTCTCTGGTGTCAAGTCTGATTTTTGAAAAAAAAAAAAAAAAAAATCCAAAATCAGACAGAGTGTTGAGACCAGAGAGGCTAAGACTGCATTGACTCAGTGCGGTATTCAGCCTCTCTGGTGTCAAGTCTGATTTTGGAAAAAAAAAAAAAAATCCAAAATCAGACAGAGTGTTGTCACCAGAGAGGCTAAGACCGCATTGACTCAGTGCGGTATTCAGCCTCTCTGGTGTCAAGTCTGATTTTGGAAAAAAAAAAAAAAAAATCCAAAATCAGACAGTGTTGAGACCAGAGAGGCTAAGACTGCATTGACTCAGTGCGGTATTCAGCCTCTCTGGTGTCAAGTCTGATTTTGGAAAAAAAAAAAAAAAATCCAAAATCAGACAGTGTTGACACCAGAGAGGCTAAGACCGCATTGACTCAGTGCGGTATTCAGCCTCTCTGGTGTCAAGTCTGATTTTTGAAAAAAATAAAAAAATAAATCCAAAATCAGACAGAGTGTTGAGACCAGAGAGGCTAAGACCGCATTGACTCAGTGCGGTATTCAGCCTCTCTGGTGTCAAGTCTGATTTTGGAAAAAAAAAAAAAAATCCAAAATCAGACAGAGTGTTGTCACCAGAGAGGCTAAGACCGCATTGACTCAGTGCGGTATTCAGCCTCTCTGGTGTCAAGTCTGATTTTGGAAAAAAAAAAAAAAAATCCAAAATCAGACAGTGTTGACACCAGAGAGGCTAAGACCGCATTGACTCAGTGCGGTATTCAGCCTCTCTGGTGTCAAGTCTGATTTTGGAAAAAAAAAAAAAATCCAAAATCAGACAGAGTGTTGACACCAGAGAGGCTAAGACCGCATTGACTCAGTGCGGTATTCAGCCTCTCTGGTGTCAAGTCTGATTTTGGAAAAAAAAAAAATCCAAAATCCAAAATCAGACAGAGTGTTGAGACCAGAGAGGCTAAGACCGCATTGACTCAGTGCGGTATTCAGCCTCTCTGGTGTCAAGTCTGATTTTGGAAAAAAAAAAAAAAAAAATCCAAAATCAGACAGAGTGTTGACACCAGAGAGGCTAAGACCGCATTGACTCAGTGCGGTATTCAGCCTCTCTGGTGTCAAGTCTGATTTTGGAAAAAAAAAAAAGACCAGAGAGGCTAAGACCGCATTGACTCAGTGCGGTATTCAGCCTCTCTGGTGTCAAGTCTGATTTTGTAAAAAAAAAAAAAAAAAAAAAAAAATCCAAAATCAGACAGAGTGTTGAGACCAGAGAGGCTAAGACCGCATTGACTCAGTGCGGTATTCAGCCTCTCTGGTGTCAAGTCTGATTTTGGAAAAAAAAAAAAAAAATCCAAAATCAGACAGAGTGTTGACACCAGAGAGGCTAAGACCGCATTGACTCAGTGCGGTATTCAGCCTCTCTGGTGTCAAGTCTGATTTTGGAAAAAAAAAAAAAATCCAAAATCAGACAGAGTGTTGAGACCAGAGAGGCTAAGACCGCATTGACTCAGTGCGGTATTCAGCCTCTCTGGTGTCAAGTCTGATTTTGGACAAAAAAAAAAAAAAATCCAAAATCAGACAGTGTTGAGACCAGAGAGGCTAAGACTGCATTGACTCAGTGCGGTATTCAGCCTCTCTGGTGTCAAGTCTGATTTTGGAAAAAAAAAAAAAAAATCCAAAATCAGACAGTGTTGACACCAGAGAGGCTAAGACCGCATTGACTCAGTGCGGTATTCAGCCTCTCTGGTGTCAAGTCTGATTTTTGAAAAAAAAAAAAAAAAAATCCAAAATCAGACAGAGTGTTGAGACCAGAGAGGCTAAGACCGCATTGACTCAGTGCGGTATTCAGCCTCTCTGGTGTCAAGTCTGATTTTGGAAAAAAAAAAAAAAATCCAAAATCAGACAGAGTGTTGTCACCAGAGAGGCTAAGACCGCATTGACTCAGTGCGGTATTCAGCCTCTCTGGTGTCAAGTCTGATTTTGGAAAAAAAAAAAAAAAATCCAAAATCAGACAGTGTTGACACCAGAGAGGCTAAGACCGCATTGACTCAGTGCGGTATTCAGCCTCTCTGGTGTCAAGTCTGATTTTGGAAAAAAATAAATAATCCAAAATCAGACAGAGTGTTGACACCAGAGAGGCTAAGACCGCATTGACTCAGTGCGGTATTCAGCCTCTCTGGTGTCAAGTCTGATTTTGGAAAAAAAAAAAATCCAAAATCCAAAATCAGACAGAGTGTTGAGACCAGAGAGGCTAAGACCGCATTGACTCAGTGCGGTATTCAGCCTCTCTGGTGTCAAGTCTGATTTTGGAAAAAAAAAAAAAAAAAAATCCAAAATCAGACAGAGTGTTGACACCAGAGAGGCTAAGACCGCATTGACTCAGTGCGGTATTCAGCCTCTCTGGTGTCAAGTCTGATTTTGGAAAAAAAAAAAGACCAGAGAGGCTAAGACCGCATTGACTCAGTGCGGTATTCAGCCTCTCTGGTGTCAAGTCTGATTTTGGAAAAAAAAAAAAAAAATCCAAAATCAGACAGAGTGTTGACACCAGAGAGGCTAAGACCGCATTGACTCAGTGCGGTATTCAGCCTCTCTGGTGTCAAGTCTGATTTTGGAAAAAAAAAAAAAATCCAAAATCAGACAGAGTGTTGAGACCAGAGAGGCTAAGACCGCATTGACTCAGTGCGGTATTCAGCCTCTCTGGTGTCAAGTCTGATTTTGGACAAAAAAAAAAAAAAAAAAATCCAAAATCAGACAGAGTGTTGAGACCAGAGAGGCTAAGACCGCATTGACTCAGTGCGGTATTCAGCCTCTCTGGTGTCAAGTCTGATTTTGGAAAAAAAAAAAAAAAATCCAAAATCAGACAGAGTGTTGAGACCAGAGAGGCTAAGACCGCATTGACTCAGTGCGGTATTCAGCCTCTCTGGTGTCAAGTCTGATTTTGGACAAAAAAAAAAAAAAATCCAAAATCAGACAGTGTTGAGACCAGAGAGGCTAAGACTGCATTGACTCAGTGCGGTATTCAGCCTCTCTGGTGTCAAGTCTGATTTTGGAAAAAAAAAAAAAAAATCCAAAATCAGACAGTGTTGACACCAGAGAGGCTAAGACCGCATTGACTCAGTGCGGTATTCAGCCTCTCTGGTGTCAAGTCTGATTTTTGAAAAAAAAAAAAAAAAAAATCCAAAATCAGACAGAGTGTTGAGACCAGAGAGGCTAAGACCGCATTGACTCAGTGCGGTATTCAGCCTCTCTGGTGTCAAGTCTGATTTTGGAAAAAAAAAAAAAAATCCAAAATCAGACAGAGTGTTGTCACCAGAGAGGCTAAGACCGCATTGACTCAGTGCGGTATTCAGCCTCTCTGGTGTCAAGTCTGATTTTGGAAAAAAAAAAAAAAAATCCAAAATCAGACAGTGTTGACACCAGAGAGGCTAAGACCGCATTGACTCAGTGCGGTATTCAGCCTCTCTGGTGTCAAGTCTGATTTTGGAAAAAAAAAAAAAAATCCAAAATCAGACAGAGTGTTGACACCAGAGAGGCTAAGACCGCATTGACTCAGTGCGGTATTCAGCCTCTCTGGTGTCAAGTCTGATTTTGGAAAAAAAAAAAGACCAGAGAGGCTAAGACCGCATTGACTCAGTGCGGTATTCAGCCTCTCTGGTGTCAAGTCTGATTTTGTAAAAAAAAAAAAAAAAAAAAAAAAAATCCAAAATCAGACAGAGTGTTGAGACCAGAGAGGCTAAGACCGCATTGACTCAGTGCGGTATTCAGCCTCTCTGGTGTCAAGTCTGATTTTGGAAAAAAAAAAAAAAAATCCAAAATCAGACAGAGTGTTGACACCAGAGAGGCTAAGACCGCATTGACTCAGTGCGGTATTCAGCCTCTCTGGTGTCAAGTCTGATTTTGGAAAAAAAAAAAAAATCCAAAATCAGACAGAGTGTTGAGACCAGAGAGGCTAAGACCGCATTGACTCAGTGCGGTATTCAGCCTCTCTGGTGTCAAGTCTGATTTTGGACAAAAAAAAAAAAAAAAAAATCCAAAATCAGACAGAGTGTTGAGACCAGAGAGGCTAAGACCGCATTGACTCAGTGCGGTATTCAGCCTCTCTGGTGTCAAGTCTGATTTTGGAAAAAAAAAAAAAAAATCCAAAATCAGACAGAGTGTTGAGACCAGAGAGGCTAAGACCGCATTGACTCAGTGCGGTATTCAGCCTCTCTGGTGTCAAGTCTGATTTTGGAAAAAAAAAATCCAAAATCCAAAATCAGACAGTGTTGAGACCAGAGAGGCTAAGACTGCATTGACTCAGGGCGGTATTCAGCCTCTCTGGTGTCAAGTCTGATTTTGGAAAAAAAAAAAAAAAATCCAAAATCAGACAGTGTTGACACCAGAGAGGCTAAGACCGCATTGACTCAGTGCGGTATTCAGCCTCTCTGGTGTCAAGTCTGATTTTTGAAAAAAAAAAAAAAAAAATCCAAAATCAGACAGAGTGTTAAGACCAGAGAGGCTAAGACCGCATTGACTCAGTGCGGTATTCAGCCTCTCTGGTGTCAAGTCTGATTTTGGAAAAAAAAAAAAGACCAGAGAGGCTAAGACCGCATTGACTCAGTGCGGTATTCAGCCTCTCTGGTGTCAAGTCTGATTTTTGAAAAAAAAAAAAAAAAAAATCCAAAATCAGACAGAGTGTTGAGACCAGAGAGGCTAAGACCGCATTGACTCAGTGCGGTATTCAGCCTCTCTGGTGTCAAGTCTGATTTTGGAAAAAAAAAAAAAAATCCAAAATCAGACAGAGTGTTGTCACCAGAGAGGCTAAGACCGCATTGACTCAGTGCGGTATTCAGCCTCTCTGGTGTCAAGTCTGATTTTGGAAAAAAAAAAAAAAAAATCCAAAATCAGACAGTGTTGAGACCAGAGAGGCTAAGACTGCATTGACTCAGTGCGGTATTCAGCCTCTCTGGTGTCAAGTCTGATTTTGGAAAAAAAAAAAAAAAATCCAAAATCAGACAGTGTTGACACCAGAGAGGCTAAGACCGCATTGACTCAGTGCGGTATTCAGCCTCTCTGGTGTCAAGTCTGATTTTTGAAAAAAATAAAAAAATAAATCCAAAATCAGACAGAGTGTTGAGACCAGAGAGGCTAAGACCGCATTGACTCAGTGCGGTATTCAGCCTCTCTGGTGTCAAGTCTGATTTTGGAAAAAAAAAAAAAAATCCAAAATCAGACAGAGTGTTGTCACCAGAGAGGCTAAGACCGCATTGACTCAGTGCGGTATTCAGCCTCTCTGGTGTCAAGTCTGATTTTGGAAAAAAAAAAAAAAAATCCAAAATCAGACAGTGTTGACACCAGAGAGGCTAAGACCGCATTGACTCAGTGCGGTATTCAGCCTCTCTGGTGTCAAGTCTGATTTTGGAAAAAAAAAAAAAATCCAAAATCAGACAGAGTGTTGACACCAGAGAGGCTAAGACCGCATTGACTCAGTGCGGTATTCAGCCTCTCTGGTGTCAAGTCTGATTTTGGAAAAAAAAAAAATCCAAAATCCAAAATCAGACAGAGTGTTGAGACCAGAGAGGCTAAGACCGCATTGACTCAGTGCGGTATTCAGCCTCTCTGGTGTCAAGTCTGATTTTGGAAAAAAAAAAAAAAAAAATCCAAAATCAGACAGAGTGTTGACACCAGAGAGGCTAAGACCGCATTGACTCAGTGCGGTATTCAGCCTCTCTGGTGTCAAGTCTGATTTTGGAAAAAAAAAAAAGACCAGAGAGGCTAAGACCGCATTGACTCAGTGCGGTATTCAGCCTCTCTGGTGTCAAGTCTGATTTTGTAAAAAAAAAAAAAAAAAAAAAAAAAATCCAAAATCAGACAGAGTGTTGAGACCAGAGAGGCTAAGACCGCATTGACTCAGTGCGGTATTCAGCCTCTCTGGTGTCAAGTCTGATTTTGGAAAAAAAAAAAAAAAATCCAAAATCAGACAGAGTGTTGACACCAGAGAGGCTAAGACCGCATTGACTCAGTGCGGTATTCAGCCTCTCTGGTGTCAAGTCTGATTTTGGAAAAAAAAAAAAAATCCAAAATCAGACAGAGTGTTGAGACCAGAGAGGCTAAGACCGCATTGACTCAGTGCGGTATTCAGCCTCTCTGGTGTCAAGTCTGATTTTGGACAAAAAAAAAAAAAAATCCAAAATCAGACAGTGTTGAGACCAGAGAGGCTAAGACTGCATTGACTCAGTGCGGTATTCAGCCTCTCTGGTGTCAAGTCTGATTTTGGAAAAAAAAAAAAAAAATCCAAAATCAGACAGTGTTGACACCAGAGAGGCTAAGACCGCATTGACTCAGTGCGGTATTCAGCCTCTCTGGTGTCAAGTCTGATTTTTGAAAAAAAAAAAAAAAAAAATCCAAAATCAGACAGAGTGTTGAGACCAGAGAGGCTAAGACCGCATTGACTCAGTGCGGTATTCAGCCTCTCTGGTGTCAAGTCTGATTTTGGAAAAAAAAAAAAAAATCCAAAATCAGACAGAGTGTTGTCACCAGAGAGGCTAAGACCGCATTGACTCAGTGCGGTATTCAGCCTCTCTGGTGTCAAGTCTGATTTTGGAAAAAAAAAAAAAATCCAAAATCAGACAGAGTGTTGACACCAGAGAGGCTAAGACCGCATTGACTCAGTGCGGTATTCAGCCTCTCTGGTGTCAAGTCTGATTTTGGAAAAAAAAAAAATCCAAAATCCAAAATCAGACAGAGTGTTGAGACCAGAGAGGCTAAGACCGCATTGACTCAGTGCGGTATTCAGCCTCTCTGGTGTCAAGTCTGATTTTGGAAAAAAAAAAAAAAAAAATCCAAAATCAGACAGTGTTGACACCAGAGAGGCTAAGACCGCATTGACTCAGTGCGGTATTCAGCCTCTCTGGTGTCAAGTCTGATTTTGGAAAAAAAAAAAGACCAGAGAGGCTAAGACCGCATTGACTCAGTGCGGTATTCAGCCTCTCTGGTGTCAAGTCTGATTTTGTAAAAAAAAAAAAAAAAAAAAAAAATCCAAAATCAGACAGAGTGTTGAGACCAGAGAGGCTAAGACCGCATTGACTCAGTGCGGTATTCAGCCTCTCTGGTGTCAAGTCTGATTTTGGAAAAAAAAAAAAAAAATCCAAAATCAGACAGAGTGTTGACACCAGAGAGGCTAAGACCGCATTGACTCAGTGCGGTATTCAGCCTCTCTGGTGTCAAGTCTGATTTTGGAAAAAAAAAAAAAAATCCAAAATCAGACAGAGTGTTGAGACCAGAGAGGCTAAGACCGCATTGACTCAGTGCGGTATTCAGCCTCTCTGGTGTCAAGTCTGATTTTGGACAAAAAAAAAAAAAAAAAATCCAAAATCAGACAGAGTGTTGAGACCAGAGAGGCTAAGACCGCATTGACTCAGTGCGGTATTCAGCCTCTCTGGTGTCAAGTCTGATTTTGGAAAAAAAAAAAAAAAATCCAAAATCAGACAGAGTGTTGAGACCAGAGAGGCTAAGACCGCATTGACTCAGTGCGGTATTCAGCCTCTCTGGTGTCAAGTCTGATTTTGGAAAAAAAAAATCCAAAATCCAAAATCAGACAGTGTTGAGACCAGAGAGGCTAAGACTGCATTGACTCAGTGCGGTATTCAGCCTCTCTGGTGTCAAGTCTGATTTTGGAAAAAAAAAAAAAAAATCCAAAATCAGACAGTGTTGACACCAGAGAGGCTAAGACCGCATTGACTCAGTGCGGTATTCAGCCTCTCTGGTGTCAAGTCTGATTTTTGAAAAAAAAAAAAAAAAAAAATCCAAAATCAGACAGAGTGTTGAGACCAGAGAGGCTAAGACCGCATTGACTCAGTGCGGTATTCAGCCTCTCTGGTGTCAAGTCTGATTTTGGAAAAAAAAAAAAGACCAGAGAGGCTAAGACCGCATTGACTCAGTGCGGTATTCAGCCTCTCTGGTGTCAAGTCTGATTTTTGAAAAAAAAAAAAAAAAAAATCCAAAATCAGACAGAGTGTTGAGACCAGAGAGGCTAAGACCGCATTGACTCAGTGCGGTATTCAGCCTCTCTGGTGTCAAGTCTGATTTTGGAAAAAAAAAAAAAAATCCAAAATCAGACAGAGTGTTGTCACCAGAGAGGCTAAGACCGCATTGACTCAGTGCGGTATTCAGCCTCTCTGGTGTCAAGTCTGATTTTGGAAAAAAAAAAAAAAAAATCCAAAATCAGACAGTGTTGACACCAGAGAGGCTAAGACCGCATTGACTCAGTGCGGTATTCAGCCTCTCTGGTGTCAAGTCTGATTTTGGAAAAAAAAAAAAAAAATCCAAAATCAGACAGAGTGTTGAGACCAGAGAGGCTAAGACCGCATTGACTCAGTGCGGTATTCAGCCTATCTGGTGTCAAGTCTGATTTTGGACAAAAAAAAAAAAAAAAAATCCAAAATCAGACAGAGTGTTGAGACCAGAGAGGCTAAGACCGCATTGACTCAGTGCGGTATTCAGCCTCTCTGGTGTCAAGTCTGATTTTGGAAAAAAAAAAAAAAATCCAAAATCAGACAGAGTGTTGAGACCAGAGAGGCTAAGACCGCATTGACTCAGTGCGGTATTCAGCCTCTCTGGTGTCAAGTCTGATTTTGGAAAAAAAAAAAAAAAATCCAAAATCAGACAGTGTTGAGACCAGAGAGGCTAAGACTGCATTGACTCAGTGCGGTATTCAGCCTCTCTGGTGTCAAGTCTGATTTTGGAAAAAAAAAAAAAAAATCCAAAATCAGACAGTGTTGACACCAGAGAGGCTAAGACCGCATTGACTCAGTGCGGTATTCAGCCTCTCTGGTGTCAAGTCTGATTTTTGAAAAAAAAAAAAAAAAAAATCCAAAATCAGACAGAGTGTTGAGACCAGAGAGGCTAAGACCGCATTGACTCAGTGCGGTATTCAGCCTCTCTGGTGTCAAGTCTGATTTTGGAAAAAAAAAAAAAATCCAAAATCAGACAGAGTGTTGTCACCAGAGAGGCTAAGACCGCATTGACTCAGTGCGGTATTCAGCCTCTCTGGTGTCAAGTCTGATTTTGGAAAAAAAAAAAAAAATCCAAAATCAGACAGAGTGTTGACACCAGAGAGGCTAAGACCGCATTGACTCAGTGCGGTATTCAGCCTCTCTGGTGTCAAGTCTGATTTTGGAAAAAAAAAAAATCCAAAATCCAAAATCAGACAGAGTGTTGAGACCAGAGAGGCTAAGACCGCATTGACTCAGTGCGGTATTCAGCCTCTCTGGTGTCAAGTCTGATTTTGGAAAAAAAAAAAAAAAAAATCCAAAATCAGACAGAGTGTTGACACCAGAGAGGCTAAGACCGCATTGACTCAGTGCGGTATTCAGCCTCTCTGGTGTCAAGTCTGATTTTGGAAAAAAAAAAAAGACCAGAGAGGCTAAGACCGCATTGACTCAGTGCGGTATTCAGCCTCTCTGGTGTCAAGTCTGATTTTGTAAAAAAAAAAAAAAAAAAAAAAAAATCCAAAATCAGACAGAGTGTTGAGACCAGAGAGGCTAAGACCGCACTCAGTGCGGTATTCAGCCTCTCTGGTGTCAAGTCTGATTTTGGAAAAAAAAAAAAAAAATCCAAAATCAGACAGAGTGTTGACACCAGAGAGGCTAAGACCGCATTGACTCAGTGCGGTATTCAGCCTCTCTGGTGTCAAGTCTGATTTTGGAAAAAAAAAAAAAAATCCAAAATCAGACAGAGTGTTGACACCAGAAAGGCTAAGACCGCATTGACTCAGTGCGGTATTCAGCCTCTCTGGTGTCAAGTCTGATTTTGGAAAAAAAAAAAAAAATCCAAAATCAGACAGAGTGTTGACACCAGAGAGGCTAAGACCGCATTGACTCAGTGCGGTATTCAGCCTCTCTGGTGTCAAGTCTGATTTTGGAAAAAAAAAAAAAAAATCCAAAATCAGACAGAGTGTTGAGACCAGAGAGGCTAAGACCCCATTGACTCAGTGCGGTATTCAGCCTCTCTGGTGTCAAGTCTGATTTTGGACAAAAAAAAAAAAAAAAAAATCCAAAATCAGACAGAGTGTTGAGACCAGAGAGGCTAAGACCGCATTGACTCAGTGCGGTATTCAGCCTCTCTGGTGTCAAGTCTGATTTTGGAAAAAAAAAAAAAAATCCAAAATCAGACAGAGTGTTGAGACCAGAGAGGCTAAGACCGCATTGACTCAGTGCGGTATTCAGCCTCTCTGGTGTCAAGTCTGATTTTGGAAAAAAAAAAAAAAAAATCCAAAATCAGACAGTGTTGAGACCAGAGAGGCTAAGACTGCATTGACTCAGTGCGGTATTCAGCCTCTCTGGTGTCAAGTCTGATTTTGGAAAAAAAAAAAAAAAATCCAAAATCAGACAGTGTTGACACCAGAGAGGCTAAGACCGCATTGACTCAGTGCGGTATTCAGCCTCTCTGGTGTAAAGTCTGATTTTTGAAAAAAAAAAAAAAAAAAATCCAAAATCAGACAGAGTGTTGAGACCAGAGAGGCTAAGACCGCATTGACTCAGTGCGGTATTCAGCCTCTCTGGTGTCAAGTCTGATTTTGGAAAAAAAAAAAAGACCAGAGAGGCTAAGACCGCATTGACTCAGTGCGGTATTCAGCCTCTCTGGTGTCAAGTCTGATTTTTGAAAAAAAAAAAAAAAAAATCCAAAATCAGACAGAGTGTTGAGACCAGAGAGGCTAAGACCGCATTGACTCAGTGCGGTATTCAGCCTCTCTGGTGTCAAGTCTGATTTTGGAAAAAAAAAAAAAATCCAAAATCAGACAGAGTGTTGTCACCAGAGAGGCTAAGACCGCATTGACTCAGTGCGGTATTCAGCCTCTCTGGTGTCAAGTCTGATTTTGGAAAAAAAAAAAAAAAATCCAAAATCAGACAGTGTTGACACCAGAGAGGCTAAGACCGCATTGACTCAGTGCGGTATTCAGCCTCTCTGGTGTCAAGTCTGATTTTGGAAAAAAAAAAAAAAAATCCAAAATCAGACAGAGTGTTGAGACCAGAGAGGCTAAGACCGCATTGACTCAGTGCGGTATTCAGCCTCTCTGGTGTCAAGTCTGATTTTGGACAAAAAAAAAAAAAAAAAAATCCAAAATCAGACAGAGTGTTGAGACCAGAGAGGCTAAGACCGCATTGACTCAGTGCGGTATTCAGCCTCTCTGGTGTCAAGTCTGATTTTGGAAAAAAAAAAAAAAATCCAAAATCAGACAGAGTGTTGAGACCAGAGAGGCTAAGACCGCATTGACTCAGTGCGGTATTCAGCCTCTCTGGTGTCAAGTCTGATTTTGGAAAAAAAAAAAAAAAATCCAAAATCAGACAGTGTTGAGACCAGAGAGGCTAAGACTGCATTGACTCAGTGCGGTATTCAGCCTCTCTGGTGTCAAGTCTGATTTTGGAAAAAAAAAAAAAAAATCCAAAATCAGACAGTGTTGACACCAGAGAGGCTAAGACCGCATTGACTCAGTGCGGTATTCAGCCTCTCTGGTGTCAAGTCTGATTTTTGAAAAAAAAAAAAAAAAAAATCCAAAATCAGACAGAGTGTTGAGACCAGAGAGGCTAAGACCGCATTGACTCAGTGCGGTATTCAGCCTCTCTGGTGTCAAGTCTGATTTTGGAAAAAAAAAAAAAATCCAAAATCAGACAGAGTGTTGTCACCAGAGAGGCTAAGACCGCATTGACTCAGTGCGGTATTCAGCCTCTCTGGTGTCAAGTCTGATTTTGGAAAAAAAAAAAAAAAATCCAAAATCAGACAGTGTTGACACCAGAGAGGCTAAGACCGCATTGACTCAGTGCGGTATTCAGCCTCTCTGGTGTCAAGTCTGATTTTGGAAAAAAAAAAAAAAAATCCAAAATCAGACAGAGTGTTGAGACCAGAGAGGCTAAGACCGCATTGACTCAGTGCGGTATTCAGCCTCTCTGGTGTCAAGTCTGATTTTGGACAAAAAAAAAAAAAAAAAAATCCAAAATCAGACAGAGTGTTGAGACCAGAGAGGCTAAGACCGCATTGACTCAGTGCGGTATTCAGCCTCTCTGGTGTCAAGTCTGATTTTGGAAAAAAAAAAAAAAATCCAAAATCAGACAGAGTGTTGAGACCAGAGAGGCTAAGACCGCATTGACTCAGTGCGGTATTCAGCCTCTCTGGTGTCAAGTCTGATTTTGGAAAAAAAAAAAAAAAATCCAAAATCAGACAGTGTTGAGACCAGAGAGGCTAAGACTGCATTGACTCAGTGCGGTATTCAGCCTCTCTGGTGTCAAGTCTGATTTTGGAAAAAAAAAAAAAAAATCCAAAATCAGACAGTGTTGACACCAGAGAGGCTAAGACCGCATTGACTCAGTGCGGTATTCAGCCTCTCTGGTGTCAAGTCTGATTTTTGAAAAAAAAAAAAAAAAAAATCCAAAATCAGACAGAGTGTTGAGACCAGAGAGGCTAAGACCGCATTGACTCAGTGCGGTATTCAGCCTCTCTGGTGTCAAGTCTGATTTTGGAAAAAAAAAAAAAAATCCAAAATCAGACAGAGTGTTGTCACCAGAGAGGCTAAGACCGCATTGACTCAGTGCAGTATTCAGCCTCTCTCGTGTCAAGTCTGATTTTGGAAAAAAAAAAAAATCCAAAATCCAAAATCAGACAGTGTTGACACCAGAGAGGCTAAGACCGCATTGACTCAGTGCGGTATTCAGCCTCTCTGGTGTCAAGTCTGATTTTGGAAAAAAAAAAAAAATCCAAAATCAGACAGAGTGTTGACACCAGAGAGGCTAAGACCGCATTGACTCAGTGCGGTATTCAGCCTCTCTGGTGTCAAGTCTGATTTTGGAAAAAAAAAAAATCCAAAATCCAAAATCAGACAGAGTGTTGAGACCAGAGAGGCTAAGACCGCATTGACTCAGTGCGGTATTCAGCCTCTCTGGTGTCAAGTCTGATTTTGGAAAAAAAAAAAAAAAAAATCCAAAATCAGACAGAGTGTTGACACCAGAGAGGCTAAGACCGCATTGACTCAGTGCGGTATTCAGCCTCTCTGGTGTCAAGTCTGATTTTGGAAAAAAAAAAAAGACCAGAGAGGCTAAGACCGCATTGACTCAGTGCGGTATTCAGCCTCTCTGGTGTCAAGTCTGATTTTGTAAAAAAAAAAAAAAAAAAAAAAAAATCCAAAATCAGACAGAGTGTTGAGACCAGAGAGGCTAAGACCGCATTGACTCAGTGCGGTATTCAGCCTCTCTGGTGTCAAGTCTGATTTTGGAAAAAAAAAAAAAAAATCCAAAATCAGACAGAGTGTTGACACCAGAGAGGCTAAGACCGCATTGACTCAGTGCGGTATTCAGCCTCTCTGGTGTCAAGTCTGATTTTGGAAAAAAAAAAAAAATCCAAAATCAGACAGAGTGTTGACACCAGAAAGGCTAAGACCGCATTGACTCAGTGCGGTATTCAGCCTCTCTGGTGTCAAGTCTGATTTTGGAAAAAAAAAAAAAAATCCAAAATCAGACAGAGTGTTGACACCAGAGAGGCTAAGACCGCATTGACTCAGTGCGGTATTCAGCCTCTCTGGTGTCAAGTCTGATTTTGGAAAAAAAAAAAAAAAATCCAAAATCAGACAGAGTGTTGAGACCAGAGAGGCTAAGACCGCATTGACTCAGTGCGGTATTCAGCCTCTCTGGTGTCAAGTCTGATTTTGGACAAAAAAAAAAAAAAAAAAATCCAAAATCAGACAGAGTGTTGAGACCAGAGAGGCTAAGACCGCATTGACTCAGTGCGGTATTCAGCCTCTCTGGTGTCAAGTCTGATTTTGGAAAAAAAAAAAAAAATCCAAAATCAGACAGAGTGTTGAGACCAGAGAGGCTAAGACCGCATTGACTCAGTGCGGTATTCAGCCTCTCTGGTGTCAAGTCTGATTTTGGAAAAAAAAAAAAAAAAATCCAAAATCAGACAGTGTTGACACCAGAGAGGCTAAGACCGCATTGACTCAGTGCGGTATTCAGCCTCTCTGGTGTCAAGTCTGATTTTTGAAAAAAAAAAAAAAAAAAATCCAAAATCAGACAGAGTGTTGAGACCAGAGAGGCTAAGACCGCATTGACTCAGTGCGGTATTCAGCCTCTCTGGTGTCAAGTCTGATTTTGGAAAAAAAAAAAAGACCAGAGAGGCTAAGACCGCATTGACTCAGTGCGGTATTCAGCCTCTCTGGTGTCAAGTCTGATTTTTGAAAAAAAAAAAAAAAAAAATCCAAAATCAGACAGAGTGTTGAGACCAGAGAGGCTAAGACCGCATTGACTCAGTGCGGTATTCAGCCTCTCTGGTGTCAAGTCTGATTTTGGAAAAAAAAAAAAAATCCAAAATCAGACAGAGTGTTGTCACCAGAGAGGCTAAGACCGCATTGACTCAGTGCGGTATTCAGCCTCTCTGGTGTCAAGTCTGATTTTGGAAAAAAAAAAAAAAAATCCAAAATCAGACAGTGTTGACACCAGAGAGGCTAAGACCGCATTGACTCAGTGCGGTATTCAGCCTCTCTGGTGTCAAGTCTGATTTTGGAAAAAAAAAAAAAAAATCCAAAATCAGACAGAGTGTTGAGACCAGAGAGGCTAAGACCGCATTGACTCAGTGCGGTATTCAGCCTCTCTGGTGTCAAGTCTGATTTTGGACAAAAAAAAAAAAAAAAAAATCCAAAATCAGACAGAGTGTTGAGACCAGAGAGGCTAAGACCGCATTGACTCAGTGCGGTATTCAGCCTCTCTGGTGTCAAGTCTGATTTTGGAAAAAAAAAAAAAAATCCAAAATCAGACAGTGTTGAGACCAGAGAGGCTAAGACCGCATTGACTCAGTGCGGTATTCAGCCTCTCTGGTGTCAAGTCTGATTTTGGAAAAAAAAAAAAAAAATCCAAAATCAGACAGTGTTGAGACCAGAGAGGCTAAGACTGCATTGACTCAGTGCGGTATTCAGCCTCTCTGGTGTCAAGTCTGATTTTGGAAAAAAAAAAAAAAAAATCCAAAATCAGACAGTGTTGACACCAGAGAGGCTAAGACCGCATTGACTCAGTGCGGTATTCAGCCTCTCTGGTGTCAAGTCTGATTTTTGAAAAAAAAAAAAAAAAAAATCCAAAATCAGACAGAGTGTTGAGACCAGAGAGGCTAAGACCGCATTGACTCAGTGCGGTATTCAGCCTCTCTGGTGTCAAGTCTGATTTTGGAAAAAAAAAAAAAAATCCAAAATCAGACAGAGTGTTGTCACCAGAGAGGCTAAGACCGCATTGACTCAGTGCAGTATTCAGCCTCTCTGGTGTCAAGTCTGATTTTGGAAAAAAAAAAAAAAAAAAAAAAAAATCCAAAATCAGACAGAGTGTTGAGACCAGAGAGGCTAAGACCGCATTGACTCAGTGCGGTATTCAGCCTCTCTGGTGTCAAGTCTGATTTTGGAAAAAAAAAAAAAAAATCCAAAATCAGACAGAGTGTTGACACCAGAGAGGCTAAGACCGCATTGACTCAGTGCAGTATTCAGCCTCTCTGGTGTCAAGTCTGATTTTGGAAAAAAAAAAAAAAATCCAAAATCAGACAGAGTGTTGAGACCAGAGAGGCTAAGACCGCATTGACTCAGTGCGGTATTCAGCCTCTCTGGTGTCAAGTCTGATTTTGGACAAAAAAAAAAAAAAAAAATCCAAAATCAGACAGAGTGTTGAGACCAGAGAGGCTAAGACCGCATTGACTCAGTGCGGTATTCAGCCTCTCTGGTGTCAAGTCTGATTTTGGAAAAAAAAAAAAAAAATCCAAAATCAGACAGAGTGTTGAGACCAGAGAGGCTAAGACCGCATTGACTCAGTGCGGTATTCAGCCTCTCTGGTGTCAAGTCTGATTTTGGAAAAAAAAAAAAAAAATCCAAAATCAGACAGTGTTGAGACCAGAGAGGCTAAGACTGCATTGACTCAGTGCGGTATTCAGCCTCTCTGGTGTCAAGTCTGATTTTGGAAAAAAAAAAAAAAATCCAAAATCAGACAGTGTTGACACCAGAGAGGCTAAGACCGCATTGACTCAGTGCGGTATTCAGCCTCTCTGGTGTCAAGTCTGATTTTTGAAAAAAAAAAAAAAAAAATCCAAAATCAGACAGAGTGTTGAGACCAGAGAGGCTAAGACCGCATTGACTCAGTGCGGTATTCAGCCTCTCTGGTGTCAAGTCTGATTTTGGAAAAAAAAAAAAAAATCCAAAATCAGACAGAGTGTTGTCACCAGAGAGGCTAAGACCGCATTGACTCAGTGCGGTATTCAGCCTCTCTGGTGTCAAGTCTGATTTTGGAAAAAAAAAAAAAAAAATCCAAAATCAGACAGTGTTGACACCAGAGAGGCTAAGACCGCATTGACTCAGTGCGGTATTCAGCCTCTCTGGTGTCAAGTCTGATTTTGGAAAAAAAAAAAAAATCCAAAATCAGACAGAGTGTTGACACCAGAGAGGCTAAGACCGCATTGACTCAGTGCGGTATTCAGCCTCTCTGGTGTCAAGTCTGATTTTGGAAAAAAAAAAAATCCAAAATCCAAAATCAGACAGAGTGTTGAGACCAGAGAGGCTAAGACCGCATTGACTCAGTGCGGTATTCAGCCTCTCTGGTGTCAAGTCTGATTTTGGAAAAAAAAAAAAAAAAATCCAAAATCAGACAGAGTGTTGACACCAGAGAGGCTAACACCGCATTGACTCAGTGCGGTATTCAGCCTCTCTGGTGTCAAGTCTGATTTTGGAAAAAAAAAAAAGACCAGAGAGGCTAAGACCGCATTGACTCAGTGCGGTATTCAGCCTCTCTGGTGTCAAGTCTGATTTTGTAAAAAAAAAAAAAAAAAAAAAAAATCCAAAATCAGACAGAGTGTTGAGACCAGAGAGGCTAAGACCGCATTGACTCAGTGCGGTATTCAGCCTCTCTGGTGTCAAGTCTGATTTTGGAAAAAAAAAAAAAAAATCCAAAATCAGACAGAGTGTTGACACCAGAGAGGCTAAGACCGCATTGACTCAGTGCGGTATTCAGCCTCTCTGGTGTCAAGTCTGATTTTGGACAAAAAAAAAAAAAAAAAAATCCAAAATCAGACAGAGTGTTGAGACCAGAGAGGCTAAGACCGCATTGACTCAGTGCGGTATTCAGCCTCTCTGGTGTCAAGTCTGATTTTGGAAAAAAAAAAAAAAAATCCAAAATCAGACAGAGTGTTGAGACCAGAGAGGCTAAGACCGCATTGACTCAGTGCGGTATTCAGCCTCTCTGGTGTCAAGTCTGATTTTGGAAAAAAAAAAAAAAAATCCAAAATCAGACAGTGTTGAGACCAGAGAGGCTAAGACTGCATTGACTCAGTGCGGTATTCAGCCTCTCTGGTGTCAAGTCTGATTTTGGAAAAAAAAAAAAAAAATCCAAAATCAGACAGTGTTGACACCAGAGAGGCTAAGACCGCATTGACTCAGTGCGGTATTCAGCCTCTCTGGTGTCAAGTCTGATTTTTGAAAAAAAAAAAAAAAAAAATCCAAAATCAGACAGAGTGTTGAGACCAGAGAGGCTAAGACCGCATTGACTCAGTGCGGTATTCAGCCTCTCTGGTGTCAAGTCTGATTTTGGAAAAAAAAAAAAGACCAGAGAGGCTAAGACCGCATTGACTCAGTGCGGTATTCAGCCTCTCTGGTGTCAAGTCTGATTTTTGAAAAAAAAAAAAAAAAAAATCCAAAATCAGACAGAGTGTTGAGACCAGAGAGGCTAAGACCGCATTGACTCAGTGCGGTATTCAGCCTCTCTGGTGTCAAGTCTGATTTTGGAAAAAAAAAAAAAAATCCAAAATCAGACAGAGTGTTGTCACCAGAGAGGCTAAGACCGCATTGACTCAGTGCGGTATTCAGCCTCTCTGGTGTCAAGTCTGATTTTGGAAAAAAAAAAAAAAAAAATCCAAAATCAGACAGTGTTGACACCAGAGAGGCTAAGACCGCATTGACTCAGTGCGGTATTCAGCCTCTCTGGTGTCAAGTCTGATTTTGGAAAAAAAAAAAAAAAAATCCAAAATCAGACAGAGTGTTGAGACCAGAGAGGCTAAGACCGCATTGACTCAGTGCGGTATTCAGCCTATCTGGTGTCAAGTCTGATTTTGGACAAAAAAAAAAAAAAAAAATCCAAAATCAGACAGAGTGTTGAGACCAGAGAGGCTAAGACCGCATTGACTCAGTGCGGTATTCAGCCTCTCTGGTGTCAAGTCTGATTTTGGAAAAAAAAAAAAAAAATCCAAAATCAGACAGAGTGTTGAGACCAGAGAGGCTAAGACCGCATTGACTCAGTGCGGTATTCAGCCTCTCTGGTGTCAAGTCTGATTTTGGAAAAAAAAAAAAAAAATCCAAAATCAGACAGTGTTGAGACCAGAGAGGCTAAGACTGCATTGACTCAGTGCGGTATTCAGCCTCTCTGGTGTCAAGTCTGATTTTGGAAAAAAAAAAAAAAAATCCAAAATCAGACAGTGTTGACACCAGAGAGGCTAAGACCGCATTGACTCAGTGCGGTATTCAGCCTCTCTGGTGTCAAGTCTGATTTTTGAAAAAAAAAAAAAAAAAAATCCAAAATCAGACAGAGTGTTGAGACCAGAGAGGCTAAGACCGCATTGACTCAGTGCGGTATTCAGCCTCTCTGGTGTCAAGTCTGATTTTGGAAAAAAAAAAAAAAGACCAGAGAGGCTAAGACCGCATTGACTCAGTGCGGTATTCAGCCTCTCTGGTGTCAAGTCTGATTTTTGAAAAAAAAAAAAAAAAAAATCCAAAATCAGACAGAGTGTTGAGACCAGAGAGGCTAAGACCGCATTGACTCAGTGCGGTATTCAGCCTCTCTGGTGTCAAGTCTGATTTTGGAAAAAAAAAAAAAAATCCAAAATCAGACAGAGTGTTGTCACCAGAGAGGCTAAGACCGCATTGACTCAGTGCGGTATTCAGCCTCTCTGGTGTCAAGTCTGATTTTGGAAAAAAAAAAAAAAAAATCCAAAATCAGACAGTGTTGACACCAGAGAGGCTAAGACCGCATTGACTCAGTGCGGTATTCAGCCTCTCTGGTGTCAAGTCTGATTTTGGAAAAAAAAAAAAAAAAATCCAAAATCAGACAGAGTGTTGAGACCAGAGAGGCTAAGACCGCATTGACTCAGTGCGGTATTCAGCCTCTCTGGTGTCAAGTCTGATTTTTGAAAAAAAAAAAAAAAAAATCCAAAATCAGACAGAGTGTTGAGACCAGAGAGGCTAAAACCGCATTGACTCAGTGCGGTATTCAGCCTCTCTGGTGTCAAGTCTGATTTTGTAAAAAAAAAAAAAAAAAAAAAAAAATCCAAAATCAGACAGAGTGTTGAGACCAGAGAGGCTAAGACCGCATTGACTCAGTGCGGTATTCAGCCTCTCTGGTGTCAAGTCTGATTTTGGAAAAAAAAAAAAGACCAGAGAGGCTAAGACCGCATTGACTCAGTGCGGTATTCAGCCTCTCTGGTGTCAAGTCTGATTTTTGAAAAAAAAAAAAAAAAAAATCCAAAATCAGACAGAGTGTTGAGACCAGAGAGGCTAAGACCGCATTGACTCAGTGCGGTATTCAGCCTCTCTGGTGTCAAGTCTGATTTTGTAAAAAAAAAAAAAAAAAAAAAAAATCCAAAATCAGACAGAGTGTTGAGACCAGAGAGGCTAAGACCGCATTGACTCAGTGCGGTATTCAGCCTCTCTGGTGTCAAGTCTGATTTTGGAAAAAAAAAAAAGACCAGAGAGGCTAAGACCGCATTGACTCAGTGCGGTATTCAGCCTCTCTGGTGTCAAGTCTGATTTTGGAAAAAAAAAAAAAAAAAATCCAAAATCAGACAGTGTTGACACCAGAGAGGCTAAGACCGCATTGACTCAGTGCGGTATTCAGCCTCTCTGGTGTCAAGTCTGATTTTGGAAAAAAAAAAAAAAAATCCAAAATCAGACAGAGTGTTGAGACCAGAGAGGCTAAGACCGCATTGACTCAGTGCGGTATTCAGCCTATCTGGTGTCAAGTCTGATTTTGGACAAAAAAAAAAAAAAAAAATCCAAAATCAGACAGAGTGTTGAGACCAGAGAGGCTAAGACCGCATTGACTCAGTGCGGTATTCAGCCTCTCTGGTGTCAAGTCTGATTTTGGAAAAAAAAAAAAAAATCCAAAATCAGACAGAGTGTTGAGACCAGAGAGGCTAAGACCGCATTGACTCAGTGCGGTATTCAGCCTCTCTGGTGTCAAGTCTGATTTTGGAAAAAAAAAAAAAAAATCCAAAATCAGACAGTGTTGAGACCAGAGAGGCTAAGACTGCATTGACTCAGTGCGGTATTCAGCCTCTCTGGTGTCAAGTCTGATTTTGAAAAAAAAAAAAAAAAATCCAAAATCAGACAGTGTTGACACCAGAGAGGCTAAGACCGCATTGACTCAGTGCGGTATTCAGCCTCTCTGGTGTCAAGTCTGATTTTTGAAAAAAAAAAAAAAAAAAATCCAAAATCAGACAGAGTGTTGAGACCAGAGAGGCTAAGACCGCATTGACTCAGTGCGGTATTCAGCCTCTCTGGTGTCAAGTCTGATTTTGGAAAAAAAAAAAAAAGACCAGAGAGGCTAAGACCGCATTGACTCAGTGCGGTATTCAGCCTCTCTGGTGTCAAGTCTGATTTTTGAAAAAAAAAAAAAAAAAAATCCAAAATCAGACAGAGTGTTGAGACCAGAGAGGCTAAGACCGCATTGACTCAGTGCGGTATTCAGCCTCTCTGGTGTCAAGTCTGATTTTGGAAAAAAAAAAAAAAATCCAAAATCAGACAGAGTGTTGTCACCAGAGAGGCTAAGACCGCATTGACTCAGTGCGGTATTCAGCCTCTCTGGTGTCAAGTCTGATTTTGGAAAAAAAAAAAAAAAAATCCAAAATCAGACAGTGTTGACACCAGAGAGGCTAAGACCGCATTGACTCAGTGCGGTATTCAGCCTCTCTGGTGTCAAGTCTGATTTTGGAAAAAAAAAAAAAAAATCCAAAATCAGACAGAGTGTTGAGACCAGAGAGGCTAAGACCGCATTGACTCAGTGCGGTATTCAGCCTCTCTGGTGTCAAGTCTGATTTTTGAAAAAAAAAAAAAAAAAAATCCAAAATCAGACAGAGTGTTGAGACCAGAGAGGCTAAGACCGCATTGACTCAGTGCGGTATTCAGCCTCTCTGGTGTCAAGTCTGATTTTGTAAAAAAAAAAAAAAAAAAAAAAAATCCAAAATCAGACAGAGTGTTGAGACCAGAGAGGCTAAGACCGCATTGACTCAGTGCGGTATTCAGCCTCTCTGGTGTCAAGTCTGATTTTGGAAAAAAAAAAAAAAAATCCAAAATCAGACAGAGTGTTGACACCAGAGAGGCTAAGACCGCATTGACTCAGTGCGGTATTCAGCCTCTCTGGTGTCAAGTCTGATTTTGGACAAAAAAAAAAAAAAAAAAATCCAAAATCAGACAGAGTGTTGAGACCAGAGAGGCTAAGACCGCATTGACTCAGTGCGGTATTCAGCCTCTCTGGTGTCAAGTCTGATTTTGGAAAAAAAAAAAAAAAATCCAAAATCAGACAGAGTGTTGAGACCAGAGAGGCTAAGACCGCATTGACTCAGTGCGGTATTCAGCCTCTCTGGTGTCAAGTCTGATTTTGGAAAAAAAAAAAAAAAATCCAAAATCAGACAGTGTTGAGACCAGAGAGGCTAAGACTGCATTGACTCAGTGCGGTATTCAGCCTCTCTGGTGTCAAGTCTGATTTTGGAAAAAAAAAAAAAAAATCCAAAATCAGACAGTGTTGACACCAGAGAGGCTAAGACCGCATTGACTCAGTGCGGTATTCAGCCTCTCTGGTGTCAAGTCTGATTTTGGAAAAAAAAAAAAAAAAAAATCCAAAATCAGACAGAGTGTTGAGACCAGAGAGGCTAAGACCGCATTGACTCAGTGCGGTATTCAGCCTCTCTGGTGTCAAGTCTGATTTTGGAAAAAAAAAAAAGACCAGAGAGGCTAAGACCGCATTGACTCAGTGCGGTATTCAGCCTCTCTGGTGTCAAGTCTGATTTTTGAAAAAAAAAAAAAAAAAAATCCAAAATCAGACAGAGTGTTGAGACCAGAGAGGCCAAGACCGCATTGACTCAGTGCGGTATTCAGCCTCTCTGGTGTCAAGTCTGATTTTGGAAAAAAAAAAAAAAATCCAAAATCAGACAGAGTGTTGTCACCAGAGAGGCTAAGACCGCATTGACTCAGTGCGGTATTCAGCCTCTCTGGTGTCAAGTCTGATTTTGGAAAAAAAAAAAAAAAAATCCAAAATCAGACAGTGTTGACACCAGAGAGGCTAAGACCGCATTGACTCAGTGCGGTATTCAGCCTCTCTGGTGTCAAGTCTGATTTTGGAAAAAAAAAAAAAAAATCCAAAATCAGACAGAGTGTTGAGACCAGAGAGGCTAAGACCGCATTGACTCAGTGCGGTATTCAGCCTCTCTGGTGTCAAGTCTGATTTTTGAAAAAAAAAAAAAAAAAAATCCAAAATCAGACAGAGTGTTGAGACCAGAGAGGCTAAGACCGCATTGACTCAGTGCGGTATTCAGCCTCTCTGGTGTCAAGTCTGATTTTGTAAAAAAAAAAAAAAAAAAAAAAAATCCAAAATCAGACAGAGTGTTGAGACCAGAGAGGCTAAGACCGCATTGACTCAGTGCGGTATTCAGCCTCTCTGGTGTCAAGTCTGATTTTGGAAAAAAAAAAAAGACCAGAGAGGCTAAGACCGCATTGACTCAGTGCGGTATTCAGCCTCTCTGGTGTCAAGTCTGATTTTTGAAAAAAAAAAAAAAAAAAATCCAAAATCAGACAGAGTGTTGAGACCAGAGAGGCTAAGACCGCATTGACTCAGTGCGGTATTCAGCCTCTCTGGTGTCAAGTCTGATTTTGTAAAAAAAAAAAAAAAAAAAAAAAATCCAAAATCAGACAGAGTGTTGAGACCAGAGAGGCTAAGACCGCATTGACTCAGTGCGGTATTCAGCCTCTCTGGTGTCAAGTCTGATTTTGGAAAAAAAAAAAAGACCAGAGAGGCTAAGACCGCATTGACTCAGTGCGGTATTCAGCCTCTCTGGTGTCAAGTCTGATTTTGGAAAAAAAAAAAAAAAAAATCCAAAATCAGACAGTGTTGACACCAGAGAGGCTAAGACCGCATTGACTCAGTGCGGTATTCAGCCTCTCTGGTGTCAAGTCTGATTTTGGAAAAAAAAAAAAAAAATCCAAAATCAGACAGAGTGTTGAGACCAGAGAGGCTAAGACCGCATTGACTCAGTGCGGTATTCAGCCTATCTGGTGTCAAGTCTGATTTTGGACAAAAAAAAAAAAAAAAAATCCAAAATCAGACAGAGTGTTGAGACCAGAGAGGCTAAGACCGCATTGACTCAGTGCGGTATTCAGCCTCTCTGGTGTCAAGTCTGATTTTGGAAAAAAAAAAAAAAATCCAAAATCAGACAGAGTGTTGAGACCAGAGAGGCTAAGACCGCATTGACTCAGTGCGGTATTCAGCCTCTCTGGTGTCAAGTCTGATTTTGGAAAAAAAAAAAAAAAATCCAAAATCAGACAGTGTTGAGACCAGAGAGGCTAAGACTGCATTGACTCAGTGCGGTATTCAGCCTCTCTGGTGTCAAGTCTGATTTTGAAAAAAAAAAAAAAAAATCCAAAATCAGACAGTGTTGACACCAGAGAGGCTAAGACCGCATTGACTCAGTGCGGTATTCAGCCTCTCTGGTGTCAAGTCTGATTTTTGAAAAAAAAAAAAAAAAAAATCCAAAATCAGACAGAGTGTTGAGACCAGAGAGGCTAAGACCGCATTGACTCAGTGCGGTATTCAGCCTCTCTGGTGTCAAGTCTGATTTTGGAAAAAAAAAAAAAAGACCAGAGAGGCTAAGACCGCATTGACTCAGTGCGGTATTCAGCCTCTCTGGTGTCAAGTCTGATTTTTGAAAAAAAAAAAAAAAAAAATCCAAAATCAGACAGAGTGTTGAGACCAGAGAGGCTAAGACCGCATTGACTCAGTGCGGTATTCAGCCTCTCTGGTGTCAAGTCTGATTTTGGAAAAAAAAAAAAAAATCCAAAATCAGACAGAGTGTTGTCACCAGAGAGGCTAAGACCGCATTGACTCAGTGCGGTATTCAGCCTCTCTGGTGTCAAGTCTGATTTTGGAAAAAAAAAAAAAAAAATCCAAAATCAGACAGTGTTGACACCAGAGAGGCTAAGACCGCATTGACTCAGTGCGGTATTCAGCCTCTCTGGTGTCAAGTCTGATTTTGGAAAAAAAAAAAAAAAATCCAAAATCAGACAGAGTGTTGAGACCAGAGAGGCTAAGACCGCATTGACTCAGTGCGGTATTCAGCCTCTCTGGTGTCAAGTCTGATTTTTGAAAAAAAAAAAAAAAAAAATCCAAAATCAGACAGAGTGTTGAGACCAGAGAGGCTAAGACCGCATTGACTCAGTGCGGTATTCAGCCTCTCTGGTGTCAAGTCTGATTTTGTAAAAAAAAAAAAAAAAAAAAAAAAATCCAAAATCAGACAGAGTGTTGAGACCAGAGAGGCTAAGACCGCATTGACTCAGTGCGGTATTCAGCCTCTCTGGTGTCAAGTCTGATTTTGGAAAAAAAAAAAAAAAATCCAAAATCAGACAGAGTGTTGACACCAGAGAGGCTAAGACCGCATTGACTCAGTGCGGTATTCAGCCTCTCTGGTGTCAAGTCTGATTTTGGACAAAAAAAAAAAAAAAAAATCCAAAATCAGACAGAGTGTTGAGACCAGAGAGGCTAAGACCGCATTGACTCAGTGCGGTATTCAGCCTCTCTGGTGTCAAGTCTGATTTTGGAAAAAAAAAAAAAAAATCCAAAATCAGACAGAGTGTTGAGACCAGAGAGGCTAAGACCGCATTGACTCAGTGCGGTATTCAGCCTCTCTGGTGTCAAGTCTGATTTTGGAAAAAAAAAAAAAAAATCCAAAATCAGACAGTGTTGAGACCAGAGAGGCTAAGACTGCATTGACTCAGTGCGGTATTCAGCCTCTCTGGTGTCAAGTCTGATTTTGGAAAAAAAAAAAAAAAATCCAAAATCAGACAGTGTTGACACCAGAGAGGCTAAGACCGCATTGACTCAGTGCGGTATTCAGCCTCTCTGGTGTCAAGTCTGATTTTGGAAAAAAAAAAAAAAAAAAATCCAAAATCAGACAGAGTGTTGAGACCAGAGAGGCTAAGACCGCATTGACTCAGTGCGGTATTCAGCCTCTCTGGTGTCAAGTCTGATTTTGGAAAAAAAAAAAAGACCAGAGAGGCTAAGACCGCATTGACTCAGTGCGGTATTCAGCCTCTCTGGTGTCAAGTCTGATTTTTGAAAAAAAAAAAAAAAAAAATCCAAAATCAGACAGAGTGTTGAGACCAGAGAGGCCAAGACCGCATTGACTCAGTGCGGTATTCAGCCTCTCTGGTGTCAAGTCTGATTTTGGAAAAAAAAAAAAAAATCCAAAATCAGACAGAGTGTTGTCACCAGAGAGGCTAAGACCGCATTGAGTCAGTGCGGTATTCAGCCTCTCTGGTGTCAAGTCTGATTTTGGAAAAAAAAAAAAAAAAATCCAAAATCAGACAGTGTTGACACCAGAGAGGCTAAGACCGCATTGACTCAGTGCGGTATTCAGCCTCTCTGGTGTCAAGTCTGATTTTGGAAAAAAAAAAAAAAAATCCAAAATCAGACAGAGTGTTGAGACCAGAGAGGCTAAGACCGCATTGACTCAGTGCGGTATTCAGCCTATCTGGTGTCAAGTCTGATTTTGGACAAAAAAAAAAAAAAAAAATCCAAAATCAGACAGAGTGTTGAGACCAGAGAGGCTAAGACCGCATTGACTCAGTGCGGTATTCAGCCTCTCTGGTGTCAAGTCTGATTTTGGAAAAAAAAAAAAAAATCCAAAATCAGACAGAGTGTTGTCACCAGAGAGGCTAAGACCGCATTGACTCAGTGCGGTATTCAGCCTCTCTGGTGTCAAGTCTGATTTTGGAAAAAAAAAAAAAAAAATCCAAAATCAGACAGTGTTGACACCAGAGAGGCTAAGACCGCATTGACTCAGTGCGGTATTCAGCCTCTCTGGTGTCAAGTCTGATTTTGGAAAAAAAAAAAAAAAATCCAAAATCAGACAGAGTGTTGAGACCAGAGAGGCTAAGACCGCATTGACTCAGTGCGGTATTCAGCCTCTCTGGTGTCAAGTCTGATTTTTGAAAAAAAAAAAAAAAAAAATCCAAAATCAGACAGAGTGTTGAGACCAGAGAGGCTAAGACCGCATTGACTCAGTGCGGTATTCAGCCTCTCTGGTGTCAAGTCTGATTTTGTAAAAAAAAAAAAAAAAAAAAAAAAATCCAAAATCAGACAGAGTGTTGAGACCAGAGAGGCTAAGACCGCATTGACTCAGTGCGGTATTCAGCCTCTCTGGTGTCAAGTCTGATTTTGGAAAAAAAAAAAAAAAATCCAAAATCAGACAGAGTGTTGACACCAGAGAGGCTAAGACCGCATTGACTCAGTGCGGTATTCAGCCTCTCTGGTGTCAAGTCTGATTTTGGACAAAAAAAAAAAAAAAAAAATCCAAAATCAGACAGAGTGTTGAGACCAGAGAGGCTAAGACCGCATTGACTCAGTGCGGTATTCAGCCTCTCTGGTGTCAAGTCTGATTTTGGAAAAAAAAAAAAAAAATCCAAAATCAGACAGAGTGTTGAGACCAGAGAGGCTAAGACCGCATTGACTCAGTGCGGTATTCAGCCTCTCTGGTGTCAAGTCTGATTTTGGAAAAAAAAAAAAAAAATCCAAAATCAGACAGTGTTGAGACCAGAGAGGCTAAGACTGCATTGACTCAGTGCGGTATTCAGCCTCTCTGGTGTCAAGTCTGATTTTGGAAAAAAAAAAAAAAAATCCAAAATCAGACAGTGTTGACACCAGAGAGGCTAAGACCGCATTGACTCAGTGCGGTATTCAGCCTCTCTGGTGTCAAGTCTGATTTTGGAAAAAAAAAAAAAAAAAAATCCAAAATCAGACAGAGTGTTGAGACCAGAGAGGCTAAGACCGCATTGACTCAGTGCGGTATTCAGCCTCTCTGGTGTCAAGTCTGATTTTGGAAAAAAAAAAAAGACCAGAGAGGCTAAGACCGCATTGACTCAGTGCGGTATTCAGCCTCTCTGGTGTCAAGTCTGATTTTTGAAAAAAAAAAAAAAAAAAATCCAAAATCAGACAGAGTGTTGAGACCAGAGAGGCCAAGACCGCATTGACTCAGTGCGGTATTCAGCCTCTCTGGTGTCAAGTCTGATTTTGGAAAAAAAAAAAAAAATCCAAAATCAGACAGAGTGTTGTCACCAGAGAGGCTAAGACCGCATTGAGTCAGTGCGGTATTCAGCCTCTCTGGTGTCAAGTCTGATTTTGGAAAAAAAAAAAAAAAAATCCAAAATCAGACAGTGTTGACACCAGAGAGGCTAAGACCGCATTGACTCAGTGCGGTATTCAGCCTCTCTGGTGTCAAGTCTGATTTTGGAAAAAAAAAAAAAAAATCCAAAATCAGACAGAGTGTTGAGACCAGAGAGGCTAAGACCGCATTGACTCAGTGCGGTATTCAGCCTATCTGGTGTCAAGTCTGATTTTGGACAAAAAAAAAAAAAAAAAATCCAAAATCAGACAGAGTGTTGAGACCAGAGAGGCTAAGACCGCATTGACTCAGTGCGGTATTCAGCCTCTCTGGTGTCAAGTCTGATTTTGGAAAAAAAAAAAAAAATCCAAAATCAGACAGAGTGTTGAGACCAGAGAGGCTAAGACCGCATTGACTCAGTGCGGTATTCAGCCTCTCTGGTGTCAAGTCTGATTTTGGAAAAAAAAAAAAAAAAATCCAAAATCAGACAGTGTTGAGACCAGAGAGGCTAAGACTGCATTGACTCAGTGCGGTATTCAGCCTCTCTGGTGTCAAGTCTGATTTTGGAAAAAAAAAAAAAAAATCCAAAATCAGACAGTGTTGACACCAGAGAGGCTAAGACCGCATTGACTCAGTGCGGTATTCAGCCTCTCTGGTGTCAAGTCTGATTTTTGAAAAAAAAAAAAAAAAAAATCCAAAATCAGACAGAGTGTTGAGACCAGAGAGGCTAAGACCGCATTGACTCAGTGCGGTATTCAGCCTCTCTGGTGTCAAGTCTGATTTTGGAAAAAAAAAAAAAAATCCAAAATCAGACAGAGTGTTGTCACCAGAGAGGCTAAGACCGCATTGACTCAGTGCAGTATTCAGCCTCTCTGGTGTCAAGTCTGATTTTGGAAAAAAAATAAATAAATCCAAAATCAGACAGTGTTGACACCAGAGAGGCTAAGACCGCATTGACTCAGTGCGGTATTCAGCCTCTCTGGTGTCAAGTCTGATTTTGGAAAAAAAAAAAAAATCCAAAATCAGACAGAGTGTTGACACCAGAGAGGCTAAGACCGCATTGACTCAGTGCGGTATTCAGCCTCTCTGGTGTCAAGTCTGATTTTGGAAAAAAAAAAAATCCAAAATCCAAAATCAGACAGAGTGTTGAGACCAGAGAGGCTAAGACCGCATTGACTCAGTGCGGTATTCAGCCTCTCTGGTGTCAAGTCTGATTTTGGAAAAAAAAAAAAAAAAAATCCAAAATCAGACAGAGTGTTGACACCAGAGAGGCTAAGACCGCATTGACTCAGTGCGGTATTCAGCCTCTCTGGTGTCAAGTCTGATTTTGGAAAAAAAAAAAAGACCAGAGAGGCTAAGACCGCATTGACTCAGTGCGGTATTCAGCCTCTCTGGTGTCAAGTCTGATTTTGGAAAAAAAAAAAAAATCCAAAATCAGACAGAGTGTTGACACCAGAGAGGCTAAGACCGCATTGACTCAGTGCGGTATTCAGCCTCTCTGGTGTCAAGTCTGATTTTGGAAAAAAAAAAAAAAATCCAAAATCAGACAGAGTGTTGACACCAGAGAGGCTAAGACCGCATTGACTCAGTGCGGTATTCAGCCTCTCTGGTGTCAAGTCTGATTTTAGAAAAAAAAAAAAAAAATCCAAAATCAGACAGAGTGTTGAGACCAGAGAGGCTAAGAGCGCATTGACTCAGTGCAGTATGCAGCCTCTCTGGTGTCAAGTCTGATTTTGGAAAAAAAAAAAAAAAAAATCCAAAATCAGACAGAGTGTTGACACCAGAGAGGCTAAGACCGCATTGACTCAGTGCGGTATTCAGCCTCTCTGGTGTCAAGTCTGATTTTGGAAAAAAAAAAAAAAATCCAAAATCAGACAGAGTGTTGACACCAGAGAGGCTAAGACCGCATTGACTCAGTGCGGTATTCAGCCTCTCTGGTGTCAAGTCTGATTTTGGACAAAAAAAAAAAAAAAAAAAATCCAAAATCAGACAGAGTGTTGAGACCAGAGAGGCTAAGACCGCATTGACTCAGTGCGGTATTCAGCCTCTCTGGTGTCAAGTCTGATTTTGGAAAAAAAAAAAAAAAATCCAAAATCAGACAGAGTGTTGACACCAGAGAGGCTAAGACCGCATTGACTCAGTGCGGTATTCAGCCTCTCTGGTGTCAAGTCTGATTTTGGACAAAAAAAAAAAAAAAAAATCCAAAATCAGACAGAGTGTTGAGACCAGAGAGGCTAAGACCGCATTGACTCAGTGCGGTATTCAGCCTCTCTGGTGTCAAGTCTGATTTTGGAAAAAAAAAAAAAAATCCAAAATCAGACAGAGTGTTGAGACCAGAGAGGCTAAGACCGCATTGACTCAGTGCGGTATTCAGCCTCTCTGGTGTCAAGTCTGATTTTCGAAAAAAAAAAAAAAAAAATCCAAAATCAGACAGTGTTGAGACCAGAGAGGCTAAGACTGCATTGACTCAGTGCGGTATTCAGCCTATCTGGTGTCAAGTCTGATTTTGGAAAAAAAAAAAAAAAATCCAAAATCAGACAGTGTTGACACCAGAGAGGCTAAGACCGCATTGACTCAGTGCGGTATTCAGCCTCTCTGGTGTCAAGTCTGATTTTTGAAAAAAAAAAAAAAAAAATCCAAAATCAGACAGAGTGTTGAGACCAGAGAGGCTAAGACCGCATTGACTCAGTGCGGTATTCAGCCTCTCTGGTGTCAAGTCTGATTTTGGAAAAAAAAAAAAGACCAGAGAGGCTAAGACCGCATTGACTCAGTGCGGTATTCAGCCTCTCTGGTGTCAAGTCTGATTTTTGAAAAAAAAAAAAAAAAAAATCCAAAATCAGACAGAGTGTTGAGACCAGAGAGGCTAAGACCGCATTGACTCAGTGCGGTATTCAGCCTCTCTGGTGTCAAGTCTGATTTTGGAAAAAAAAAAAAAAATCCAAAATCAGACAGAGTGTTGTCACCAGAGAGGCTAAGACCGCATTGACTCAGTGCAGTATTCAGCCTCTCTGGTGTCAAGTCTGATTTTGGAAAAAAAAAAAAAAAATCCAAAATCAGACAGTGTTGACACCAGAGAGGCTAAGACCACATTGACTCAGTGCGGTATTCAGCCTCTCTGGTGTCAAGTCTGATTTTGGAAAAAAAAAAAAAAATCCAAAATCAGACAGAGTGTTGAGACCAGAGAGGCTAAGACCGCATTGACTCAGTGCGGTATTCAGCCTCTCTGGTGTCAAGTCTGATTTTGGACAAAAAAAAAAAAAAAAAAATCCAAAATCAGACAGAGTGTTGAGACCAGAGAGGCTAAGACCGCATTGACTCAGTGCGGTATTCAGCCTCTCTGGTGTCAAGTCTGATTTTGGAAAAAAAAAAAAAAAATCCAAAATCAGACAGTGTTGAGACCAGAGAGGCTAAGACCGCATTGACTCAGTGCGGTATTCAGCCTCTCTGGTGTCAAGTCTGATTTTGGAAAAAAAAAAAAAAAATCCAAAATCAGACAGTGTTGAGACCAGAGAGGCTAAGACTGCATTGACTCAGTGCGGTATTCAGCCTCTCTGGTGTCAAGTCTGATTTTGGAAAAAAAAAAAAAAAATCCAAAATCAGACAGTGTTGACACCAGAGAGGCTAATACCGCATTGACTCAGTGCGGTATTCAGCCTCTCTGGTGTCAAGTCTGATTTTTGAAAAAAAAAAAAAAAAAAAATCCAAAATCAGACAGAGTGTTGAGACCAGAGAGGCTAAGACCGCATTGACTCAGTGCGGTATTCAGCCTCTCTGGTGTCAAGTCTGATTTTGGAAAAAAAAAAAAAAATCCAAAATCAGACAGAGTGTTGTCACCAGAGAGGCTAAGACCGCATTGACTCAGTGCGGTATTCAGCCTCTCTGGTGTCAAGTCTGATTTTGGAAAAAAAAAAAAAAATCCAAAATCAGACAGTGTTGACACCAGAGAGGCTAAGACCGCATTGACTCAGTGCGGTATTCAGCCTCTCTGGTGTCAAGTCTGATTTTGGAAAAAAAAAAAAAATCCAAAATCAGACAGAGTGTTGACACCAGAGAGGCTAAGACCGCATTGACTCAGTGCGGTATTCAGCCTCTCTGGTGTCAAGTCTGATTTTGGAAAAAAAAAAAATCCAAAATCAGACAGAGTGTTGAGACCAGAGAGGCTAAGACCGCATTGACTCAGTGCGGTATTCAGCCTCTCTGGTGTCAAGTCTGATTTTTGAAAAAAAAAAAAAAAAAATCCAAAATCAGACAGAGTGTTGACACCAGAGAGGCTAAGACCGCATTGACTCAGTGCGGTATTCAGCCTCTCTGGTGTCAAGTCTGATTTTGGAAAAAAAAAAAAGACCAGAGAGGCTAAGACCGCATTGACTCAGTGCGGTATTCAGCCTCTCTGGTGTCAAGTCTGATTTTGTAAAAAAAAAAAAAAAAAAAAAAAAATCCAAAATCAGACAGAGTGTTGAGACCAGAGAGGCTAAGACTGCATTGACTCAGTGCGGTATTCAGCCTCTCTGGTGTCAAGTCTGATTTTGGAAAAAAAAAAAAAAAATCCAAAATCAGACAGAGTGTTGACACCAGAGAGGCTAAGACCGCATTGACTCAGTGCGGTATTCAGCCTCTCTGGTGTCAAGTCTGATTTTGGAAAAAAAAAAAAAATCCAAAATCAGACAGAGTGTTGACACCAGAGAGGCTAAGACCGCATTGACTCAGTGCGGTATTCAGCCTCTCTGGTGTCAAGTCTGATTTTGGAAAAAAAAAAAAAAATCCAAAATCAGACAGAGTGTTGACACCAGAGAGGCTAAGACCGCATTGACTCAGTGCGGTATTCAGCCTCTCTGGTGTCAAGTCTGATTTTAGAAAAAAAAAAAAAAAATCCAAAATCAGACAGAGTGTTGAGACCAGAGAGGCTAAGAGCGCATTGACTCAGTGCAGTATGCAGCCTCTCTGGTGTCAAGTCTGATTTTTGAAAAAAAAAAAAAAAAAATCCAAAATCAGACAGAGTGTTGACACCAGAGAGGCTAAGACCGCATTGACTCAGTGCGGTATTCAGCCTCTCTGGTGTCAAGTCTGATTTTGGAAAAAAAAAAAAAAATCCAAAATCAGACAGAGTGTTGACACCAGAGAGGCTAAGACCGCATTGACTCAGTGCGGTATTCAGCCTCTCTGGTGTCAAGTCTGATTTTGGAAAAAAAAAAAAAAAATCCAAAATCAGACAGAGTGTTGAGACCAGAGAGGCTAAGACCGCATTGACTCAGTGCGGTATTCAGCCTCTCTGGTGTCAAGTCTGATTTTGGACAAAAAAAAAAAAAAAAAAATCCAAAATCAGACAGAGTGTTGAGACCAGAGAGGCTAAGACCGCATTGACTCAGTGCGGTATTCAGCCTCTCTGGTGTCAAGTCTGATTTTGGAAAAAAAAAAAAAAAATCCAAAATCAGACAGAGTGTTGAGACCAGAGAGGCTAAGACCGCATTGACTCAGTGCGGTATTCAGCCTCTCTGGTGTCAAGTCTGATTTTCGAAAAAAAAAAAAAAAATCCAAAATCAGACAGTGTTGAGACCAGAGAGGCTAAGACTGCATTGACTCAGTGCGGTATTCAGCCTCTCTGGTGTCAAGTCTGATTTTGGAAAAAAAAAAAAAAAATCCAAAATCAGACAGTGTTGACACCAGAGAGGCTAAGACCGCATTGACTCAGTGCGGTATTCAGCCTCTCTGGTGTCAAGTCTGATTTTTGAAAAAAAAAAAAAAAAAAATCCAAAATCAGACAGAGTGTTGAGACCAGAGAGGCTAAGACCGCATTGACTCAGTGCGGTATTCAGCCTCTCTGGTGTCAAGTCTGATTTTGGAAGAAAAAAAAAAGACCAGAGAGGCTAAGACCGCATTGACTCAGTGCGGTATTCAGCCTCTCTGGTGTCAAGTCTGATTTAAAAAAAAAAAAAAAAAAAAAATCCAAAATCAGACAGAGTGTTGAGACCAGAGAGGCTAAGACCGCATTGACTCAGTGCGGTATTCAGCCTCTCTGGTGTCAAGTCTGATTTTGGAAAAAAAAAAAAAAAATCCAAAATAGGACAGAGTGTTGAGACCAGAGAGGCTAAGACCGCATTGACTCAGTGCGGTATTCAGCCTCTCTGGTGTCAAGTCTGATTTTGGAAAAAAAAAAAAGACCAGAGAGGCTAAGACCGCATTGACTCAGTGCGGTATTCAGCCTCTCTGGTGTCAAGTCTGATTTTGTAAAAAAAAAAAAAAAAAAAAAAAAATCCAAAATCAGACAGAGTGTTGAGACCAGAGAGGCTAAGACCGCATTGACTCAGTGCGGTATTCAGCCTCTCTGGTGTCAAGTCTGATTTTGGAAAAAAAAAAAAAAAATCCAAAATCAGACAGAGTGTTGACACCAGAGAGGCTAAGACCGCATTGACTCAGTGCAGTATTCAGCCTCTCTGGTGTCAAGTCTGATTTTGGAAAAAAAAAAAAATCCAAAATCAGACAGAGTGTTGACACCAGAGAGGCTAAGACCGCATTGACTCAGTGCGGTATTCAGCCTCTCTGGTGTCAAGTCTGATTTTGGAAAAAAAAAAAAAAATCCAAAATCAGACAGAGTGTTGACACCAGAGAGGCTAAGACCGCATTGACTCAGTGCGGTATTCAGCCTCTCTGGTGTCAAGTCTGATTTTAGAAAAAAAAAAAAAAAATCCAAAATCAGACAGAGTGTTGAGACCAGAGAGGCTAAGAGCGCATTGACTCAGTGCAGTATGCAGCCTCTCTGGTGTCAAGTCTGATTTTGGAAAAAAAAAAAAAAAAAATCCAAAATCAGACAGAGTGTTGACACCAGAGAGGCTAAGACCGCATTGACTCAGTGCGGTATTCAGCCTCTCTGGTGTCAAGTCTGATTTTGGAGAAAAAAAAAAAAAATCCAAAATCAGACAGAGTGTTGACACCAGAGAGGCTAAGACCGCATTGACTCAGTGCGGTATTCAGCCTCTCTGGTGTCAAGTCTGATTTTGGAAAAAAAAAAAAAAAATCCAAAATCAGACAGAGTGTTGAGACCAGAGAGGCTAAGACCGCATTGACTCAGTGCGGTATTCAGCCTCTCTGGTGTCAAGTCTGATTTTGGACAAAAAAAAAAAAAAAAAAATCCAAAATCAGACAGAGTGTTGAGACCAGAGAGGCTAAGACCGCATTGACTCAGTGCGGTATTCAGCCTCTCTGGTGTCAAGTCTGATTTTTGAAAAAAAAAAAAAATCCAAAATCAGACAGAGTGTTGAGACCAGAGAGGCTAAGACCGCATTGACTCAGTGCGGTATTCAGCCTCTCTGGTGTCAAGTCTGATTTTCGAAAAAAAAAAAAAAAAAATCCAAAATCAGACAGTGTTGAGACCAGAGAGGCTAAGACTGCATTGACTCAGTGCGGTATTCAGCCTATCTGGTGTCAAGTCTGATTTTGGAAAAAAAAAAAAAAAATCCAAAATCAGACAGTGTTGACACCAGAGAGGCTAAGACCGCATTGACTCAGTGCGGTATTCAGCCTCTCTGGTGTCAAGTCTGATTTTTGAAAAAAAAAAAAAAAAAATCCAAAATCAGACAGAGTGTTGAGACCAGAGAGGCTAAGACCGCATTGACTCAGTGCGGTATTCAGCCTCTCTGGTGTCAAGTCTGATTTTGGAAAAAAAAAAAAGACCAGAGAGGCTAAGACCGCATTGACTCAGTGCGGTATTCAGCCTCTCTGGTGTCAAGTCTGATTTTTGAAAAAAAAAAAAAAAAAATCCAAAATCAGACAGAGTGTTGAGACCAGAGAGGCTAAGACCGCATTGACTCAGTGCGGTATTCAGCCTCTCTGGTGTCAAGTCTGATTTTGGAAAAAAAAAAAAAAATCCAAAATCAGACAGAGTGTTGTCACCAGAGAGGCTAAGACCGCATTGACTCAGTGCGGTATTCAGCCTCTCTGGTGTCAAGTCTGATTTTGGAAAAAAAAAAAAAAAATCCAAAATCAGACAGAGTGTTGAGACCAGAGAGGCTAAGACCGCATTGACTCAGTGCGGTATTCAGCCTCTCTGGTGTCAAGTCTGATTTTGGACAAAAAAAAAAAAAAAAAAATCCAAAATCAGACAGAGTGTTGAGACCAGAGAGGCTAAGACCGCATTGACTCAGTGCGGTATTCAGCCTCTCTGGTGTCAAGTCTGATTTTGGAAAAAAAAAAAAAAAAAAAAAATCAGACAGTGTTGAGACCAGAGAGGCTAAGACCGCATTGACTCAGTGCGGTATTCAGCCTCTCTGGTGTCAAGTCTGATTTTGGAAAAAAAAAAAAAAAAATCCAAAATCAGACAGAGTGTTGAGACCAGAGAGGCTAAGACCGCATTGACTCAGTGCGGTATTCAGCCTCTCTGGTGTCAAGTCTGATTTTATAAAAAAAAAAAAAAAAAATCCAAAATCAGACAGAGTGTTGAGACCAGAGAGGCTAAGACCGCATTGACTCAGTGCGGTATTCAGCCTCTCTGGTGTCAAGTCTGATTTTGGAAAAAAAAAAAAAAATCCAAAATCAGACAGAGTGTTGACACCAGAGAGGCTAAGACCGCATTGACTCAGTGCGGTATTCAGCCTCTCTGGTGTCAAGTCTGATTTTGGAAAAAAAAAAAAAATCCAAAATCAGACAGAGTGTTGACACCAGAGAGGCTAAGACCGCATTGACTCAGTGCGGTATTCAGCCTCTCTGGTGTCAAGTCTGATTTTGGAAAAAAAAAAAAAAATCCAAAATCAGACAGAGTGTTGACACCAGAGAGGCTAAGACCGCATTGACTCAGTGCGGTATTCAGCCTCTCTGGTGTCAAGTCTGATTTTGGAAAAAAAAAAAAAAAATCCAAAATCAGACAGTGTTGAGACCAGAGAGGCTAAGACCGCATTGACTCAGTGCGCTATTCAGCCTCTCTGGTGTCAAATCTGATTTTGGAAAAAAAAAAAAAAATCCAAAATCAGACAGAGTGTTGAGACCAGAGAGGCTAAGACCGCATTGACTCAGTGCGGTATTCAGCCTCTCTGGTGTCAAGTCTGATTTTGGAAAAAAAAAAAAAAAAAATCCAAAATCAGACAGAGTGTTGACACCAGAGAGGCTAAGACCGCATTGACTCAGTGCGGTATTCAGCCTCTCTGGTGTCAAGTCTGATTTTGGAAAAAAAAAAAAAAATCCAAAATCAGACAGAGTGTTGACACCAGAGAGGCTAAGACCGCATTGACTCAGTGCGGTATTCAGCCTCTCTGGTGTCAAGTCTGATTTTGGAAAAAAAAAAAAAAATCCAAAATCAGACAGAGTGTTGACACCAGAGAGGCTAAGACCGCATTGACTCAGTGCGGTATTCAGCCTCTCTGGTGTCAAGCCTGATTTTGGAAAAAAAAAAAAAAAATCCAAAATCAGACAGAGTGTTGAGACCAGAGAGGCTAAGAGCGCATTGACTCAGTGCGGTATGCAGCCTCTCTGGTGTCAAGTCTGATTTTGGAAAAAAAAAAAAAAAAAAAAATCCAAAATCAGACAGAGTGTTGACACCAGAGAGGCTAAGACCGCATTGACTCAGTGCGGTATTCAGCCTCTCTGGTGTCAAGTCTGATTTTGGGGAAAAAAAAAAAATCCAAAATCAGACAGAGTGTTGACACCAGAGAGGCTAAGACCGCATTGACTCAGTGCGGTATTCAGCCTCTCTGGTGTCAAGTCTGATTTTGGAAAAAAAAAAAAAAATCCAAAATCAGACAGAGTGTTGACACCAGAGAGGCTAAGACCGCATTGACTCAGTGCGGTATTCAGCCTCTCTGGTGTCAAGTCTGATTTTGGAAAAAAAAAAAAAAAATCCAAAATCAGACAGAGTGTTGACACAAGAGAGGCTAAGACCGCATTGACTCAGTGCGGTATTCAGCCTCTCTGGTGTCAAGTCTGATTTTGGAAAAAAAAAAAAAAATCCAAAATCAGACAGAGTGTTGACACCAGAGAGGCTAAGACCGCATTGACTCAGTGCGGTATTCAGCCTCTCTGGTGTCAAGTCTGATTTTGGAAAAAAAAAAAAAAATCCAAAATCAGACAGAGTGTTGACACCAGAGAGGCTAAGACCGCATTGACTCAGTGCGGTATTCAGCCTCTCTGGTGTCAAGTCTGATTTTGGAAAAAAAAAAAAAAATCCAAAATCAGACAGAGTGTTGACACCAGAGAGGCTAAGACCGCATTGACTCAGTGCGGTATTCAGCCTCTCTGGTGTCAAGCCTGATTTTGGAAAAAAAAAAAAAAAATCCAAAATCAGACAGAGTGTTGAGACCAGAGAGGCTAAGAGCGCATTGACTCAGTGCGGTATGCAGCCTCTCTGGTGTCAAGTCTGATTTTGGAAAAAAAAAAAAAAAAAAAAATCCAAAATCAGACAGAGTGTTGACACCAGAGAGGCTAAGACCGCATTGACTCAGTGCGGTATTCAGCCTCTCTGGTGTCAAGTCTGATTTTGGGGAAAAAAAAAAAAATCCAAAATCAGACAGAGTGTTGACACCAGAGAGGCTAAGACCGCATTGACTCAGTGCGGTATTCAGCCTCTCTGGTGTCAAGTCTGATTTTGGAAAAAAAAAAAAAAATCCAAAATCAGACAGAGTGTTGACACCAGAGAGGCTAAGACCGCATTGACTCAGTGCGGTATTCAGCCTCTCTGGTGTCAAGTCTGATTTTGGAAAAAAAAAAAAAAAATCCAAAATCAGACAGAGTGTTGACACAAGAGAGGCTAAGACCGCATTGACTCAGTGCGGTATTCAGCCTCTCTGGTGTCAAGTCTGATTTTGGAAAAAAAAAAAAAAATCCAAAATCAGACAGAGTGTTGACACCAGAGAGGCTAAGACCGCATTGACTCAGTGCGGTATTCAGCCTCTCTGGTGTCAAGTCTGATTTTGGAAAAAAAAAAAAAAATCCAAAATCAGACAGAGTGTTGACACCAGAGAGGCTAAGACCGCATTGACTCAGTGCGGTATTCAGCCTCTCTGGTGTCAAGTCTGATTTTGGAAAAAAAAAAAAAAAATCCAAAATCAGACAGTGTTGAGACCAGAGAGGCTAAGACCGCATTGACTCAGTGCGGTATTCAGCCTCTCTGGTGTCAAGTCTGATTTTGGAAAAAAAAAAAAAAATCCAAAATCAGACAGAGTGTTGAGACCAGAGAGGCTAAGACCGCATTGACTCAGTGCGGTATTCAGCCTCTCTGGTGTCAAGTCTGATTTTGGAAAAAAAAAAAAAAAAAATCCAAAATCAGACAGAGTGTTGAGACCAGAGAGGCTAAGACCGCATTGACTCAGTGCGGTATTCAGCCTCTCTGGTGTCAAGTCTGATTTTGGAAAAAAAAAAAAAAAAAAATCCAAAATCAGACAGAGTGTTGAGACCAGAGAGGCTAAGACCGCATTGACTCAGTGCGGTATTCAGCCTCTCTGGTGTCAAGTCTGATTTTGGAAAAAAAAAAAAAAATCCAAAATCAGACAGAGTGTTGACACCAGAGAGGCTAAGACCGCATTGACTCAGTGCGGTATTCAGCCTCTCTGGTGTCAAGTCTGATTTTGGAAAAAAAAAAAAAAAATCCAAAATCAGACAGAGTGTTGAGACCAGAGAGGCTAAGACCGCATTGACTCAGTGCGGTATTCAGCCTCTCTGGTGTCAAGTCTGATTTTGGAAAAAAAAAAAAAAAAATCCAAAATCAGACAGAGTGTTGAGACCAGAGAGGCTAAGACCGCATTGACTCAGTGCGGTATTCAGCCTCTCTGGTGTCAAGTCTGATTTTGGAAAAAAAAAAAAAAATCCAAAATCAGACAGAGTGTTGAGACCAGAGAGGCTAAGACCGCATTGACTCAGTGCGGTATTCAGCCTCTCTGGTGTCAAGTTTGATTTTGGAAAAAAATAAAAATAAATCCAAAATCAGACAGTGTTGACACCAGAGAGGCTAAGAGCGCATTGACTCAGTGCGGTATTCAGCCTCTCTGGTGTCAAGTCTGATTTTGGAAAAAAAAAAAAAAAATCCAAAATCAGACAGAGTGTTGAGACCAGAGAGGCTAAGACCGCATTGACTCAGTGCGGTATTCAGCCTCTCTGGTGTCAAGTCTGATTTTGGAAAAAAAAAAAAAAAATCCAAAATCAGACAGAGTGTTGACACCAGAGAGGCTAAGACCGCATTGACTCAGTGCGGTATTCAGCCTCTCTGGTGTCAAGTCTGATTTTGGAAAAAAAAAAAAAAAAATCCAAAATCAGACAGAGTGTTGACACCAGAGAGGCTAAGACCGCATTGACTCAGTGCGGTATTCAGCCTCTCTTGTGTCAAGTCTGATTTTGGAAAAAAAAAAAAAAAATCCAAAATCAGACAGAGTGTTGAGACCAGAGAGGCTAAGAGCGCATTGACTCAGTGCGGTATTCAGCCTCTCTGGTGTCAAGTCTGATTTTGGAAAAAAAAAAAAAAAAATCCAAAATCAGACAGAGTGTTGACACCAGAGAGGCTAAGACCGCATTGACTCAGTGCGGTATTCAGCCTCTCTGGTGTCAAGTCTGATTTTGGAAAAAAAAAAAAATCCAAAATCAGACAGAGTGTTGACACCAGAGAGGCTAAGACCGCATTGACTCAGTGCGGTATTCAGCCTCTCTGGTGTCAAGTCTGATTTTGGGAAAAAAAAAAAAAAAATCCAAAATCAGACAGAGTGTTGAGACCAGAGAGTATAAGACCGCATTGACTCAGTGCGGTATTCAGCCTCTCTGGTGTCAAGTCTGATTCTGGAAAAAAAAAAAAAAAAAATCCAAAATCAGACAGAGTGTTGACACCAGAGAGGTTAAGACCGCATTGACTCAGTGCGGTATTCAGCCTCTCTGGTGTCAAGTCTGATTTTGGAAAAAAAAAAAAGAAAATCCAAAATCAGACAGAGTGTTGAGACCAGAGAGGCTAAGACCGCATTGACTCAGTGCGGTATTCAGCCTCTCTGGTGTCAAGTCTGATTTTGGAAAAAAAAAAAAAAAATCCAAAATCAGACAGAGTGTTGACACCAGAGAGGCTAAGACCGCATTGACTCAGTGCGGTATTCAGCCTCTCTGGTGTCAAGTCTGATTTTAGAAAAAAAAAAAAATCCAAAATCAGACAGAGTGTTGACACCAGAGAGGCTAAGACCGCATTGACTCAGTGCGGTATTCAGCCTCTCTGGTGTCAAGTCTGATTTTGGAAAAATAAATAAATAAATCCAAAATCAGACAGTGTTGAGACCAGAGAGGCTAAGACCGCATTGACTCAGTGCGGTATTCAGCCTCTCTGGTGTCAAGTCTGATTTTGGAAAAAAAAAAAAAAAAAATCCAAAATCAGACAGAGTGTTGACACCAGAGAGGTTAAGACCGCATTGACTCAGTGCGGTATTCAGCCTCTCTGGTGTCAAGTCTGATTTTGGAAAAAAAGAAAAAGAAAATCCAAAATCAGACAGAGTGTTGAGACCAGAGAGGCTAAGACCGCATTGACTCAGTGCGGTATTCAGCCTCTCTGGTGTCAAGTCTGATTTTGGAAAAATAAATAAATAAATCCAAAATCAGACAGTGTTGAGACCAGAGAGGCTAAGACCGCATTGACTCAGTGCGGTATTCAGCCTCTCTGGTGTCAAGTCTGATTTTGGAAAAAAAAAAAAAAAAAATCCAAAATCAGACAGAGTGTTGACACCAGAGAGGTTAAGACCGCATTGACTCAGTGCGGTATTCAGCCTCTCTGGTGTCAAGTCTGATTTTGGAAAAAAAAAAAAGAAAATCCAAAATCAGACAGAGTGTTGAGACCAGAGAGGCTAAGACCGCATTGACTCAGTGCGGTATTCAGCCTCTCTGGTGTCAAGTCTGATTTTGGAAAAAAAAAAAAAAAAAAAAATCCAAAATCAGACAGAGTGTTGAGACCAGAGAGGCTAAGACCGCATTGACTCAGTGCGGTATTCAGCCTCTCTGGTGTCAAGTCTGATTTTGGAAAAAAAAAAAAAAAAAAAAAATCCAAAATCAGACAGAGTGTTGACACCAGAGAGGCTAAGACCGCATTGACTCAGTGTGGTATTCAGCCTCTCTGGTGTCAAGTCTGATTTTGGAAAAAAAAAAAAATCCAAAATCAGACAGAGTGTTGACACCAGAGAGGCTAAGACCGCATTGACTCAGTGCGGTATTCAGCCTCTCTGGTGTCAAGTCTGATTTTGGAAAAAAAAAAAAAAATCCAAAATCAGACAGAGTGTTGACACCAGAGAGGCTAAGACCGCATTGACTCAGTGCGGTATTCAGCCTCTCTGGTGTCAAGTCTGATTTTGGAAAAAAAAAAAAAAAATCCAAAATCAGACAGAGTGTTGAGACCAGAGAGGCTAAGAGTGCATTGACTCAGTGCGGTATGCAGCCTCTCTGGTGTCAAGTCTGATTTTGGAAAAAAAAAAAAAAAAAAATCCTAAATCAGACAGAGTGTTGAGACCAGAGAGGCTAAGACCGCATTGACTCAGTGCGGTATTCAGCCTCTCTGGTGTCAAGTCTGATTTTGGAAAAAAAAAAAAAAAAATCCAAAATCAGACAGAGTGTTGACACCAGAGAGGCTAAGACCGCATTGACTCAGTGCGGTATTCAGCCTCTCTGGTGTCAAGTCTGATTTTGGAAAAAAAAAAAAAATCCAAAATCAGACAGAGTGTTGACACCAGAGAGGCTAAGACCGCATTGACTCAGTGCGGTATTCAGCCTCTCTGGTGTCAAGTCTGATTTTGGAAAAATAAATAAATAAATCCAAAATCAGACAGAGTGTTGAGACCAGAGAGGATAAGACCGCATTGACTCAGTGCGGTATTCAGCCTCTCTGGTGTCAAGTCTGATTTTGGAAAAAAAAAAAAAAAAAATCCAAAATCAGACAGAGTGTTGACACCAGAGAGGTTAAGACCGCATTGACTCAGTGCGGTATTCAGCCTCTCTGGTGTCAAGTCTGATTTTGGAAAAAAAAAAAAAAAAATCCAAAATCAGACAGAGTGTTGAGACCAGAGAGGCTAAGACCGCATTGACTCAGTGCGGTATTCAGCCTCTCTGGTGTCAAGTCTGATTTTGAAAAAAAAAAAAAAAAAATCCAAAATCAGACAGAGTGTTGACACCAGAGAGGCTAAGACCGCATTGACTCAGTGCGGTATTCAGCCTCTCTGGTGTCAAGTCTGATTTTGGAAAAAAAAAAGAAATCCAAAATCAGACAGAGTGTTGACACCAGAGAGGCTAAGACCGCATTGACTCAGTGCGGTATTCAGCCTCTCTGGTGTCAAGTCTGATTTTGGAAAAATAAATAAATAAATCCAAAATCAGACAGAGTGTTGACACCAGAGAGGCTAAGACCGCATTGACTCAGTGCGGTATTCAGCCTCTCTGGTGTCAAGTCTGATTTTGGAAAAAAAGAAAAGAAAATCCAAAATCAGACAGAGTGTTGAGACCAGAGAGGCTAAGACCGCATTGACTCAGTGCGGTATTCAGCCTCTCTGGTGTCAAGTCTGATTTTGGAAAAAAAAAAAAAAAAAATCCAAAATCAGACAGAGTGTTGAGACCAGAGAGGCTAAGACCGCATTGACTCAGTGCGGTATTCAGCCTCTCTGGTGTCAAGTCTGATTTTGGAAAAAAAAAAAAAAAAAAATCCAAAATCAGACAGAGTGTTGACACCAGAGAGGCTAAGACCGCATTGACTCAGTGTGGTATACAGCCTCTCTGGTGTCAAGTCTGATTTTGGAAAAAAAAAAAAAAAAATCCAAAATCAGACAGAGTGTTGACACCAGAGAGGCTAAGACTGCATTGACTCAGTGCGGTATTCAGCCTCTCTGGTGTCAAGTCTGATTTTGGAAAAAAAAAAAAAAAAATCCAAAATCAGACAGAGTGTTGACACCAGAGAGGCTAAGACTGCATTGACTCAGTGCGGTATTCAGCCTCTCTGGTGTCAAGTCTGATTTTGGAAAAAAAAAAAAATCCAAAATCAGACAGAGTGTTGACACCAGAGAGGCTAAGACCGCATTGACTCAGTGCGGTATTCAGCCTCTCTGGTGTCAAGTCTGATTTTGGAAAAATAAATAAATAAATCCAAAATCAGACAGTGTTGAGACCAGAGAGGCTAAGACCGCATTGACTCAGTGCGGTATTCAGCCTCTCTGGTGTCAAGTCTGACTTTGGAAAAAAAAAAAAAAAAAATCCAAAATCAGACAGAGTGTTGACACCAGAGAGGTTAAGACCGCATTGACTCAGTGCGGTATTCAGCCTCTCTGGTGTCAAGTCTGATTTTGGAAAAAAAAAAAAAAAATCCAAAATCAGACAGAGTGTTGAGACCAGAGAGGCTAAGACCGCATTGACTCAGTGCGGTATTCAGCCTCTCTGGTGTCAAGTCTGATTTTGGAAAAATAAATAAATAAATCCAAAATCAGACAGTGTTGAGACCAGAGAGGCTAAGACCGCATTGACTCAGTGCGGTATTCAGCCTCTCTGGTGTCAAGTCTGATTTTTGAAAAAAAGAAAAGAAAATCCAAAATCAGACAGAGTGTTGAGACCAGAGAGGCTAAGACCGCATTGACTCAGTGCGGTATTCAGCCTCTCTGGTGTCAAGTCTGATTTTGGAAAAAAAAAAAAAAAAAATCCAAAATCAGACAGAGTGTTGAGACCAGAGAGGCTAAGACCGCATTGACTCAGTGCGGTATTCAGCCTCTCTGGTGTCAAGTCTGATTTTGGAAAAAAAAAAAAAAAAAATCCAAAATCAGACAGAGTGTTGACACCAGAGAGGCTAAGACCGCATTGACTCAGTGCGGTATTCAGCCTCTCTGGTGTCAAGTCTGATTTTGGAAAAAAAAAAAAAAATCCAAAATCAGACAGAGTGTTGACACCAGAGAGGCTAAGACCGCATTGACTCAGTGCGGTATTCAGCCTCTCTGGTGTCAAGTCTGATTTTGGAAAAAAAAAAAAAAAATCCAAAATCAGACAGAGCGTTGAGACCAGAGAGGCTAAGAGTGCATTGACTCAGTGCGGTATGCAGCCTCTCTGGTGTCAAGTCTGATTTTGGAAAAAAAAAAAAAAAAAAATCCTAAATCAGACAGAGTGTTGAGACCAGAGAGGCTAAGACCGCATTGACTCAGTGCGGTATTCAGCCTCTCTGGTGTCAAGTCTGATTTTGGAAAAAAAAAAAAAAAAATCCAAAATCAGACAGAGTGTTGACACCAGAGAGGCTAAGACCGCATTGACTCAGTGCGGTATTCAGCCTCTCTGGTGTCAAGTCTGATTTTGGAAAAAAAAAAAAATCCAAAATCAGACAGAGTGTTGACACCAGAGAGGCTAAGACCGCATTGACTCAGTGCGGTATTCAGCCTCTCTGGTGTCAAGTCTGATTTTGGAAAAATAAATAAATAAATCCAAAATCAGACAGAGTGTTGAGACCAGAGAGGATAAGACCGCATTGACTCAGTGCGGTATTCAGCCTCTCTGGTGTCAAGTCTGATTTTGGAAAAAAAAAAAAAAAAATCCAAAATCAGACAGAGTGTTGACACCAGAGAGGTTAAGACCGCATTGACTCAGTGCGGTATTCAGCCTCTCTGGTGTCAAGTCTGATTTTGGAAAAAAAAAAAAAAAAATCCCAAATCAGACAGAGTGTTGAGACCAGAGAGGCTAAGACCGCATTGACTCAGTGCGGTATTCAGCCTCTCTGGTGTCAAGTCTGATTTTGGAAAAAAAAAAAAAAAAATCCAAAATCAGACAGAGTGTTGACACCAGAGAGGCTAAGACCGCATTGACTCAGTGCGGTATTCAGCCTCTCTGGTGTCAAGTCTGATTTTGGAAAAAAAAAAGAAATCCAAAATCAGACAGAGTGTTGACACCAGAGAGGCTAAGACCGCATTGACTCAGTGCGGTATTCAGCCTCTCTGCTGTCAAGTCTGATTTTGGAAAAATAAATAAATAAATCCAAAATCAGACAGAGTGTTGAGACCAGAGAGGTTAAGACCGCATTGACTCAGTGCGGTATTCAGCCTCTCTGGTGTCAAGTCTGATTTTGGAAAAAAAAAAAAAAAAAAATCCAAAATCAGACAGAGTGTTGACACCAGAGAGGTTAAGACCGCATTGACTCAGTGCGGTATTCAGCCTCTCTGGTGTCAAGTCTGATTTTGGAAAAAAAAAAAAAAAATCCAAAATCAGACAGAGTGTTGAGACCAGAGAGGCTAAGACCGCATTGACTCAGTGCGGTATTCAGCCTCTCTGGTGTCAAGTCTGATTTTGGAAAAAAAAAAAAAAAAATCAAAAATCAGACAGAGTGTTGAGACCAGAGAGGCTAAGACCGCATTGACTCAGTGCGGTATTCAGCCTCTCTGGTGTCAAGTCTGATTTTGGAAAAAAAAAAAAAAAAAAATCCAAAATCAGACAGAGTGTTGACACCAGAGAGGCTAAGACCGCATTGACTCAGTGTGGTATTCAGCCTCTCTGGTGTCAAGTCTGATTTTGGAAAAAAAAAAAAAAATCCAAAATCAGACAGAGTGTTGACACCAGAGAGCCTAAGACCGCATTGACTCAGTGCGGTATTCAGCCTCTCTGGTGTCAAGTCTGATTTTGGAAAAAAAAAAAAAAATCCAAAATCAGACAGAGTGTTGACACCAGAGAGGCTAAGACCGCATTGACTCAGTGCGGTATTCAGCCTCTCTGGTGTCAAGTCTGATTTTGGAAAAAAAAAAAAAATCCAAAATCAGACAGAGTGTTGACACCAGAGAGGCTAAGACCGCATTGACTGAGTGCGGTATTCAGCCTCTCCGGTGTCAAGTCTGATTTTGGAAAAAAAAAAAAAAATCCAAAATCAGACAGAGTGTTGACACCAGAGAGGCTAAGACCGCATTGACTCAGTGCGGTATTCAGCCTCTCTGGTGTCAAGTCTGATTTTGGAAAAAAAAAAAAAAAATCCAAAATCAGACAGAGTGTTGAGACCAGAGAGGCTAAGAGTGCATTGACTCAGTGCGGTATGCAGCCTCTCTGGTGTCAAGTCTGATTTTGAAAAAAAAAAAAAAAAAATCCAAAATCAGACAGAGTGTTGAGACCAGAGAGGCTAAGAGCGCATTGACTCAGTGCGGTATGCAGCCTCTCTGGTGTCAAGTCTGATTTTGGAAAAAAAAAAAAAAAAAAATCCAAAATCAGACAGAGTGTTGAGACCAGAGAGGCTAAGACCGCATTGACTCAGTGCGGTATTCAGCCTCTCTGGTGTCAAGTCTGATTTTGGAAAAAAAAAAAAAAAAATCCAAAATCAGACAGAGTGTTGACACCAGAGAGGCTAAGACCGCATTGACTCAGTGCGGTATTCAGCCTCTCTGGTGTCAAGTCTGATTTTGGAAAAAAAAAAAAATCCAAAATCAGACAGAGTGTTGACACCAGAGAGGCTAAGACCGCATTGACTCAGTGCGGTATTCAGCCTCTCTGGTGTCAAGTCTGATTTTGGAAAAATAAATAAATAAATCCAAAATCAGACAGAGTGTTGAGACCAGAGAGGATAAGACCGCATTGACTCAGTGCGGTATTCAGCCTCTCTGGTGTCAAGTCTGATTTTGGAAAAAAAAAAAAAAAAATCCAAAATCAGACAGAGTGTTGAGACCAGAGAGGCTAAGACCGCATTGACTCAGTGCGGTATTCAGCCTCTCTGGTGTCAAGTCTGATTTTGGAAAAAAAAAAAAAAAAAATCCAAAATCAGACAGAGTGTTGAGACCAGAGAGGCTAAGACCGCATTGACTCAGTGCGGTATTCAGCCTCTCTGGTGTCAAGTCTGATTTTGGAAAAAAAAAAAAAAAAAAATCCAAAATCAGACAGAGTGTTGACACCAGAGAGGCTAAGACCACATTGACTCAGTGTGGTATACAGCCTCTCTGGTGTCAAGTCTGATTTTGGAAAAAAAAAAAAAAATCCAAAATCAGACAGAGTGTTGACACCAGAGAGGCTAAGACCGCATTGACTCAGTGCGGTATTCAGCCTCTCTGGTGTCAAGTCTGATTTTGGAAAAAAAAAAAAAAAATCCAAAATCAGACAGAGTGTTGACACCAGAGAGGCTAAGACCGCATTGACTCAGTGCGGTATTCAGCCTCTCTGGTGTCAAGTCTGATTTTGGAAAAAAAAAAAAATCCAAAATCAGACAGAGTGTTGACACCAGAGAGGCTAAGACCGCATTGACTCAGTGCGGTATTCAGCCTCTCTGGTGTCAAGTCTGATTTTGGAAAAATAAATAAATAAATCCAAAATCAGACAGTGTTGAGACCAGAGAGGCTAAGACCGCATTGACTCAGTGCGGTATTCAGCCTCTCTGGTGTCAAGTCTGACTTTGGAAAAAAAAAAAAAAAAAATCCAAAATCAGACAGAGTGTTGACACCAGAGAGGTTAAGACCGCATTGACTCAGTGCGGTATTCAGCCTCTCTGGTGTCAAGTCTGATTTTGGAAAAAAAAAAAAAAAATCCAAAATCAGACAGAGTGTTGAGACCAGAGAGGCTAAGACCGCATTGACTCATTGCGGTATTCAGCCTCTCTGGTGTCAAGTCTGATTTTGGAAAAATAAATAAATAAATCCAAAATCAGACAGTGTTGAGACCAGAGAGGCTAAGACCGCATTGACTCAGTGCGGTATTCAGCCTCTCTGGTGTCAAGTCTGATTTTTGAAAAAAAAAAAAGAAAATCCAAAATCAGACAGAGTGTTGAGACCAGAGAGGCTAAGACCGCATTGACTCAGTGCGGTATTCAGCCTCTCTGGTGTCAAGTCTGATTTTGGAAAAAAAAAAAAAAAAAATCCAAAATCAGACAGAGTGTTGAGACCAGAGAGGCTAAGACCGCATTGACTCAGTGCGGTATTCAGCCTCTCTGGTGTCAAGTCTGATTTTGGAAAAAAAAAAAAAAAAAATCCAAAATCAGACAGAGTGTTGACACCAGAGAGGCTAAGACCGCATTGACTCAGTGCGGTATTCAGCCTCTCTGGTGTCAAGTCTGATTTTGGAAAAAAAAAAAAAAAATCCAAAATCAGACAGAGTGTTGACACCAGAGAGGCTAAGACCGCATTGACTCAGTGCTGTATTCAGCCTCTCTGGTGTCAAGTCTGATTTTGGAAAAAAAAAAAAAAAATCCAAAATCAGACAGAGTGTTGAGACCAGAGAGGCTAAGAGTGCATTGACTCAGTGCGGTATGCAGCCTCTCTGGTGTCAAGTCTGATTTTGGAAAAAAAAAAAAAAAAAAATCCTAAATCAGACAGAGTGTTGAGACCAGAGAGGCTAAGACCGCATTGACTCAGTGCGGTATTCAGCCTCTCTGGTGTCAAGTCTGATTTTGGAAAAAAAAAAAAAAAAATCCAAAATCAGACAGAGTGTTGACACCAGAGAGGCTAAGACCGCATTGACTCAGTGCGGTATTCAGCCTCTCTGGTGTCAAGTCTGATTTTGGAAAAAAAAAAAAATCCAAAATCAGACAGAGTGTTGACACCAGAGAGGCTAAGACCGCATTGACTCAGTGCGGTATTCAGCCTCTCTGGTGTCAAGTCTGATTTTGGAAAAATAAATAAATAAATCCAAAATCAGACAGAGTGTTGAGACCAGAGAGGATAAGACCGCATTGACTCAGTGCGGTATTCAGCCTCTCTGGTGTCAAGTCTGATTTTGGAAAAAAAAAAAAAAAAAATCCAAAATCAGACAGAGTGTTGACACCAGAGAGGTTAAGACCGCATTGACTCAGTGCGGTATTCAGCCTCTCTGGTGTCAAGTCTGATTTTGGAAAAAAAAAAAAAAAAATCCCAAATCAGACAGAGTGTTGAGACCAGAGAGGCTAAGACCGCATTGACTCAGTGCGGTATTCAGCCTCTCTGGTGTCAAGTCTGATTTTGGAAAAAAAAAAAAAAAAATCCAAAATCAGACAGAGTGTTGACACCAGAGAGGCTAAGACCGCATTGACTCAGTGCGGTATTCAGCCTCTCTGGTGTCAAGTCTGATTTTGGAAAAAAAAAAGAAATCCAAAATCAGACAGAGTGTTGACACCAGAGAGGCTAAGACCGCATTGACTCAGTGCGGTATTCAGCCTCTCTGCTGTCAAGTCTGATTTTGGAAAAATAAATAAATAAATCCAAAATCAGACAGAGTGTTGAGACCAGAGAGGTTAAGACCGCATTGACTCAGTGCGGTATTCAGCCTCTCTGGTGTCAAGTCTGATTTTGGAAAAAAAAAAAAAAATCCAAAATCAGACAGAGTGTTGACACCAGAGAGGCTAAGACCGCATTGACTCAGTGCTGTATTCAGCCTCTCTGGTGTCAAGTCTGATTTTGGAAAAAAAAAAAAAAAAATCCAAAATCAGACAGAGTGTTGAGACCAGAGAGGCTAAGAGTGCATTGACTCAGTGCGGTATGCAGCCTCTCTGGTGTCAAGTCTGATTTTGGAAAAAAAAAAAAAAAAAAATCCTAAATCAGACAGAGTGTTGAGACCAGAGAGGCTAAGACCGCATTGACTCAGTGCGGTATTCAGCCTCTCTGGTGTCAAGTCTGATTTTGGAAAAAAAAAAAAAAAAATCCAAAATCAGACAGAGTGTTGACACCAGAGAGGCTAAGACCGCATTGACTCAGTGCGGTATTCAGCCTCTCTGGTGTCAAGTCTGATTTTGGAAAAAAAAAAAAATCCAAAATCAGACAGAGTGTTGACACCAGAGAGGCTAAGACCGCATTGACTCAGTGCGGTATTCAGCCTCTCTGGTGTCAAGTCTGATTTTGGAAAAATAAATAAATAAATCCAAAATCAGACAGAGTGTTGAGACCAGAGAGGATAAGACCGCATTGACTCAGTGCGGTATTCAGCCTCTCTGGTGTCAAGTCTGATTTTGGAAAAAAAATAAAAATAAATCCAAAATCAGACAGAGTGTTGACACCAGAGAGGTTAAGACCGCATTGACTCAGTGCGGTATTCAGCCTCTCTGGTGTCAAGTCTGATTTTGGAAAAAAAAAAAAAAAAATCCCAAATCAGACAGAGTGTTGAGACCAGAGAGGCTAAGACCGCATTGACTCAGTGCGGTATTCAGCCTCTCTGGTGTCAAGTCTGATTTTGGAAAAAAAAAAAAAAAAATCCAAAATCAGACAGAGTGTTGACACCAGAGAGGCTAAGACCGCATTGACTCAGTGCGGTATTCAGCCTCTCTGGTGTCAAGTCTGATTTTGGAAAAAAAAAAGAAATCCAAAATCAGACAGAGTGTTGACACCAGAGAGGCTAAGACCGCATTGACTCAGTGCGGTATTCAGCCTCTCTGCTGTCAAGTCTGATTTTGGAAAAATAAATAAATAAATCCAAAATCAGACAGAGTGTTGAGACCAGAGAGGTTAAGACCGCATTGACTCAGTGCGGTATTCAGCCTCTCTGGTGTCAAGTCTGATTTTGGAAAAAAAAAAAAAAAAAAATCCAAAATCAGACAGAGTGTTGACACCAGAGAGGTTAAGACCGCATTGACTCAGTGCGGTATTCAGCCTCTCTGGTGTCAAGTCTGATTTTGGAAAAAAAAAAAAAAAATCCAAAATCAGACAGAGTGTTGAGACCAGAGAGGCTAAGACCGCATTGACTCAGTGCGGTATTCAGCCTCTCTGGTGTCAAGTCTGATTTTGGAAAAAAAAAAAAAAAAATCCAAAATCAGACAGAGTGTTGAGACCAGAGAGGCTAAGACCGCATTGACTCAGTGCGGTATTCAGCCTCTCTGGTGTCAAGTCTGATTTTGGAAAAAAAAAAAAAAAAAAATCCAAAATCAGACAGAGTGTTGACACCAGAGAGGCTAAGACCGCATTGACTCAGTGTGGTATTCAGCCTCTCTGGTGTCAAGTCTGATTTTGGAAAAAAAAAAAAAAATCCAAAATCAGACAGAGTGTTGACACCAGAGAGCCTAAGACCGCATTGACTCAGTGCGGTATTCAGCCTCTCTGGTGTCAAGTCTGATTTTGGAAAAAAAAAAAAAAATCCAAAATCAGACAGAGTGTTGACACCAGAGAGGCTAAGACCGCATTGACTCAGTGCGGTATTCAGCCTCTCTGGTGTCAAGTCTGATTTTGGAAAAAAAAAAAAAATCCAAAATCAGACAGAGTGTTGACACCAGAGAGGCTAAGACCGCATTGACTGAGTGCGGTATTCAGCCTCTCCGGTGTCAAGTCTGATTTTGGAAAAAAAAAAAAAAATCCAAAATCAGACAGAGTGTTGACACCAGAGAGGCTAAGACCGCATTGACTCAGTGCGGTATTCAGCCTCTCTGGTGTCAAGTCTGATTTTGGAAAAAAAAAAAAAAAATCCAAAATCAGACAGAGTGTTGAGACCAGAGAGGCTAAGAGCGCATTGACTCAGTGCGGTATGCAGCCTCTCTGGTGTCAAGTCTGATTTTGAAAAAAAAAAAAAAAAAAAATCCAAAATCAGACAGAGTGTTGAGACCAGAGAGGCTAAGAGCGCATTGACTCAGTGCGGTATGCAGCCTCTCTGGTGTCAAGTCTGATTTTGGAAAAAAAAAAAAAAAAAAATCCAAAATCAGACAGAGTGTTGAGACCAGAGAGGCTAAGACCGCATTGACTCAGTGCGGTATTCAGCCTCTCTGGTGTCAAGTCTGATTTTGGAAAAAAAAAAAAAAAAAATCCAAAATCAGACAGAGTGTTGACACCAGAGAGGTTAAGACCGCATTGACTCAGTGCGGTATTCAGCCTCTCTGGTGTCAAGTCTGATTTTGGAAAAAAAAAAAAAAAAATCCAAAATCAGACAGAGTGTTGAGACCAGAGAGGCTAAGACCGCATTGACTCAGTGCGGTATTCAGCCTCTCTGGTGTCAAGTCTGATTTTGGAAAAAAAAAAAAAAAAAATCCAAAATCAGACAGAGTGTTGACACCAGAGAGGCTAAGACCGCATTGACTCAGTGCGGTATTCAGCCTCTCTGGTGTCAAGTCTGATTTTGGAAAAAAAAAAGAAATCCAAAATCAGACAGAGTGTTGACACCAGAGAGGCTAAGACCGCATTGACTCAGTGCGGTATTCAGCCTCTCTGCTGTCAAGTCTGATTTTGGAAAAATAAATAAATAAATCCAAAATCAGACAGAGTGTTGAGACCAGAGAGGTTAAGACCGCATTGACTCAGTGCGGTATTCAGCCTCTCTGGTGTCAAGTCTGATTTTGGAAAAAAAAAAAAAAAAAATCCAAAATCAGACAGAGTGTTGACACCAGAGAGGCTAAGACCGCATTGACTCAGTGCGGTATTCAGCCTCTCTGCTGTCAAGTCTGATTTTGGAAAAATAAATAAATAAATCCAAAATCAGACAGAGTGTTGAGACCAGAGAGGCTAAGACCGCATTGACTCAGTGCGGTATTCAGCCTCTCTGGTGTCAAGTCTGATTTTGGAAAAAAAAAAAAAAAAAAATCCAAAATCAGACAGAGTGTTGACACCAGAGAGGCTAAGACCGCATTGACTCAGTGTGGTATTCAGCCTCTCTGGTGTCAAGTCTGATTTTGGAAAAAAAAAAAAAAATCCAAAATCAGACAGAGTGTTGACACCAGAGAGGCTAAGACCGCATTGACTCAGTGCGGTATTCAGCCTCTCTGGTGTCAAGTCTGATTTTGGAAAAAAAAAAAAAAATCCAAAATCAGACAGAGTGTTGACACCAGAGAGGCTAAGACCGCATTGACTCAGTGCGGTATTCAGCCTCTCTGGTGTCAAGTCTGATTTTGGAAAAAAAAAAAAAATCCAAAATCAGACAGAGTGTTGACACCAGAGAGGCTAAGACCGCATTGACTGAGTGCGGTATTCAGCCTCTCCGGTGTCAAGTCTGATTTTGGAAAAAAATAAATAAATCCAAAATCAGACAGAGTGTTGACACCAGAGAGGCTAAGACCGCATTGACTCAGTGCGGTATTCAGCCTCTCTGGTGTCAAGTCTGATTTTGGAAAAAAAAAAAAAAAATCCAAAATCAGACAGAGTGTTGAGACCAGAGAGGCTAAGAGCGCATTGACTCAGTGCGGTATGCAGCCTCTCTGGTGTCAAGTCTGATTTTGAAAAAAAAAAAAAAAAAAATCCAAAATCAGACAGAGTGTTGAGACCAGAGAGGCTAAGAGCGCATTGACTCAGTGCGGTATGCAGCCTCTCTGGTGTCAAGTCTGATTTTGGAAAAAAAAAAAAAAAAAAATCCAAAATCAGACAGAGTGTTGAGACCAGAGAGGCTAAGACCGCATTGACTCAGTGCGGTATTCAGCCTCTCTGGTGTCAAGTCTGATTTTGGAAAAAAAAAAAAAAAAATCCAAAATCAGACAGAGTGTTGACACCAGAGAGGCTAAGACCGCATTGACTCAGTGCAGTATTCAGCCTCTCCGGTGTCAAGTCTGATTTTGGAAAAAAAAAAAAAAATCCAAAATCAGACAGAGTGTTGACACCAGAGAGGCTAAGACCGCATTGACTGAGTGCGGTATTCAGCCTCTCCGGTGTCAAGTCTGATTTTGGAAAAAAAAAAAAAAATCCAAAATCAGACAGAGTGTTGACACCAGAGAGGCTAAGACCGCATTGACTCAGTGCGGTATTCAGCCTCTCTGTTGTCAAGTCTGATTTTGGAAAAAAAAAAAAAAAATCCAAAATCAGACAGAGTGTTGAGACCAGAGAGGCTAAGAGCGCATTGACTCAGTGCGGTATGCAGCCTCTCTGGTGTCAAGTCTGATTTTGGAAAAAAAAAAAAAAAAAAATCCAAAATCAGACAGAGTGTTGACACCAGAGAGGTTAAGACCGCATTGACTCAGTGCGGTATTCAGCCTCTCTGGTGTCAAGTCTGATTTTGGAAAAAAAGAAAAGAAAATCCAAAATCAGACAGAGTGTTGAGACCAGAGAGGCTAAGACCGCATTGACTCAGTGCGGTATTCAGCCTCTCTGGTGTCAAGTCTGATTTTGGAAAAAAAAAAAAAAAAATCCAAAATCAGACAGAGTGTTGAGACCAGAGAGGCTAAGACCGCATTGACTCAGTGTGGTATTCAGCCTCTCTGGTGTCAAGTCTGATTTTGGAAAAAAAAAAAAAAAAAAATCCAAAATCAGACAGAGTGTTGACACCAGAGAGGCTAAGACCGCATTGACTCAGTGTGGTATTCAGCCTCTCTGGTGTCAAGTCTGATTTTGGAAAAAAAAAAAAAAATCCAAAATCAGACAGAGTGTTGACACCAGAGAGGCTAAGACCGCATTGACTCAGTGCGGTATTCAGCCTCTCTGGTGTCAAGTCTGATTTTGGAAAAAAAAAAAAATCCAAAATCAGACAGAGTGTTGACACCAGAGAGGCTAAGACCGCATTGACTCAGTGCGGTATTCAGCCTCTCTGGTGTCAAGTCTGATTTTGGAAAAAAAAAAAAAATCCAAAATCAGACAGAGTGTTGACACCAGAGAGGCTAAGACCGCATTGACTGAGTGCGGTATTCAGCCTCTCCGGTGTCAAGTCTGATTTTGGAAAAAAAAAAAAAAATCCAAAATCAGACAGAGTGTTGACACCAGAGAGGCTAAGACCGCATTGACTCAGTGCGGTATTCAGCCTCTCTGGTGTCAAGTCTGATTTTGGAAAAAAAAAAAAAAAATCCAAAATCAGACAGAGTGTTGAGACCAGAGAGGCTAAGAGCGCATTGACTCAGTGCGGTATGCAGCCTCTCTGGTGTCAAGTCTGATTTTGGAAAAAAAAAAAAAAAAAATCCAAAATCAGACAGAGTGTTGAGACCAGAGAGGCTAAGAGCGCATTGACTCAGTGCGGTATGCAGCCTCTCTGGTGTCAAGTCTGATTTTTGAAAAAAAAAAAAAAAAAAATCCCAAATCAGACAGAGTGTTGAGACCAGAGAGGCTAAGACCGCATTGACTCAGTGCGGTATTCAGCCTCTCTGGTGTCAAGTCTGATTTTGGAAAAAAAAAAAAAAAAATCCAAAATCAGACAGAGTGTTGACACCAGAGAGGCTAAGACCGCATTGACTCAGTGCGGTATTCAGCCTCTCCGGTGTCAAGTCTGATTTTGGAAAAAAAAAAAAAAATCCAAAATCAGACAGAGTGTTGACACCAGAGAGGCTAAGACCGCATTGACTGAGTGCGGTATTCAGCCTCTCCGGTGTCAAGTCTGATTTTGGAAAAAAAAAAAAAAATCCAAAATCAGACAGAGTGTTGACACCAGAGAGGCTAAGACCGCATTGACTCAGTGCGGTATTCAGCCTCTCTGGTGTCAAGTCTGATTTTGGAAAAAAAAAAAAAAAAATCCAAAATCAGACAGAGTGTTGACACCAGAGAGGCTAAGACCGCATTGACTCAGTGCGGTATTCAGCCTCTCCGGTGTCAAGTCTGATTTTGGAAGAAAAAAAAAAAAATCCAAAATCAGACAGAGTGTTGACACCAGAGAGGCTAAGACCGCATTGACTGAGTGCGGTATTCAGCCTCTCCGGTGTCAAGTCTGATTTTGGAAAAAAAAAAAAAAATCCAAAATCAGACAGAGTGTTGACACCAGAGAGGCTAAGACCGCATTGACTCAGTGCGGTATTCAGCCTCTCTGGTGTCAAGTCTGATTTTGGAAAAAAAAAAAAAAAAATCCAAAATCAGACAGAGTGTTGAGACCAGAGAGGCTAAGAGCGCATTGACTCAGTGCGGTATGCAGCCTCTCTGGTGTCAAGTCTGATTTTGGAAAAAAAAAAAAAAAAAAATCCAAAATCAGACAGAGTGTTGAGACCAGAGAGGCTAAGACCGCATTGACTCAGTGCGGTATTCAGCCTCTCTGGTGTCAAGTCTGATTTTGGAAAAAAAAAAAAAAAAATCCAAAATCAGACAGAGTGTTGACACCAGAGAGGCTAAGAGCGCATTGACTCAGTGCGGTATTCAGCCTCTCCGGTGTCAAGTCTGATTTTGGAAAAAAAAAAAAAAATCCAAAATCAGACAGAGTGTTGACACCAGAGAGGCTAAGACCGCATTGACTCAGTGCGGTATTCAGCCTCTCTGGTGTCAAGTCTGATTTTGGAAAAAAAAAAAAAAATCCAAAATCAGACAGAGTGTTGACACCAGAGAGGCTAAGACCGCATTGACTCAGTGCGGTATTCAGCCTCTCTGGTGTCAAGTCTGATTTTGGAAAAAAAAAAAAAAAAAAATCCAAAATCAGACAGAGTGTTGACACCAGAGAGGCTAAGACCGCATTGACTCAGTGCGGTATTCAGCCTCTCTGGTGTCAAGTCTGATTTTGGAAAAAAATAAAAATAAATCCAAAATCAGACAGAGTGTTGACACCAGAGAGGCTAAGACCGCATTGACTCAGTGCGGTATTCAGCCTCTCTGGTGTCAAGTCTGATTTTGGAAAAAAATAAAAATAAATCCAAAATCAGACAGAGTGTTGAGACCAGAGAGGCTAAGACCGCATTGACTCAGTGCGGTATTCAGCCTCTCTGGTGTCAAGTCTGATTTTGGAAAAAAAAAAAAAATCCAAAATCAGACAGAGTGTTGACACCAGAGAGGCTAAGACCGCATTGACTCAGTGCGGTATTCAGCCTCTCTGGTGTCAAGTCTGATTTTGGAAAAAAAAAAAAAAATCCAAAATCAGACAGAGTGTTGACACCAGAGAGGCTAAGACCGCATTGACTCAGTGCGGTATTCAGCCTCTCTGGTGTCAAGTCTGATTTTGGAAAAAAAAAAAAAAAAAAATCCAAAATCAGACAGAGTGTTGAGACCAGAGAGGCTAAGACCGCATTGACTCAGTGCGGTATTCAGCCTCTCTGGTGTCAAGTCTGATTTTGGAAAAAAAAAAAAAAAAAATCCAAAATCAGACAGAGTGTTGACACCAGAGAGGCTAAGACCGCATTGACTCAGTGCGGTATTCAGCCTCTCTGGTGTCAAGTCTGATTTTGGAAAAAAAAAAATCCAAAATCAGACAGAGTGTTGACACCAGAGAGGCTAAGACCGCATTGACTCAGTGCGGTATTCAGCCTCTCTGGTGTCAAGTCTGATTTTGGAAAAAAAAAAAAAAAATCCAAAATCAGACAGAGTGTTGACACCAGAGAGGCTAAGACTGCATTGACTCAGTGCGGTATTCAGCCTCTCTGGTGTCAAGTCTGATTTTGGAAAAAAAAAAAAAAATCCAAAATCAGACAGAGTGTTGACACCAGAGAGGCTAAGACCGCATTGACTCAGTGCGGTATTCAGCCTCTCTGGTGTCAAGTCTGATTTTGGAAAAAAAAAAAAAAATCCAAAATCAGACAGTGTGTTGACACCAGAGAGGCTAAGACCGCATTGACTCAGTGCGGTATTCAGCCTCTCTGGTGTCAAGTCTGATTTTGGAAAAAAAAAAAAAATCCATAATCAGACAGAGTGTTGACACCAGAGAGGCTAAGACTGCATTGACTCAGTGCGGTATTCAGCCTCTCTGGTGTCAAGTCTGATTTTGGAAAAAAAAAAAAAAATCCAAAATCAGACAGAGTGTTGACACCAGAGAGGCTAAGACCGCATTGACTCAGTGCGGTATTCAGCCTCTCTGGTGTCAAGTCTGATTTTGGAAAAAAAAAAAAAAATCCAAAATCAGACAGAGTGTTGACACCAGAGAGGCTAAGACCGCATTGACTCAGTGCGGTATTCAGCCTCTCTGGTGTCAAGTCTGATTTTGGAAAAAAAAAATAAAAATCCAAAATCAGACAGAGTGTTGAGACCAGAGAGGCTAAGAGCGCATTGACTCAGTGCGGTATGCAGCCTCTCTGGTGTCAAGTCTGATTTTGGAAAAAAAAAAAAAAAAAATCCAAAATCAGACAGAGTGTTGAGACCAGAGAGGCTAAGAGCGCATTGACTCAGTGCGGTATGCAGCCTCTCTGGTGTCAAGTCTGATTTTGGAAAAAAAAAAAAAAAAAAGTCCAAAATCAGACAGAGTGTTGAGACCAGAGAGGCTAAGACCGCATTGACTCAGTGCGGTATTCAGCCTCTCTGGTGTCAAGTCTGATTTTGGAAAAAAAAAAAAAAAAATCCAAAATCAGACAGAGTGTTGACACCAGAGAGGCTAAGACCGCATTGACTCAGTGCGGTATTCAGCCTCTCCGGTGTCAAGTCTGATTTTGAAAAAAAAAAAAAAAATCCAAAATCAGACAGAGTGTTGACACCAGAGAGGCTAAGACCGCATTGACTGAGTGCGGTATTCAGCCTCTCCGGTGTCAAGTCTGATTTTGGAAAAAAAAAAAAAAATCCAAAATCAGACAGAGTGTTGACACCAGAGAGGCTAAGACCGCATTGACTCAGTGCGGTATTCAGCCTCTCTGGTGTCAAGTCTGATTTTGGAAAAAAAAAAAAAAAAATCCAAAATCAGACAGAGTGTTGAGACCAGAGAGGCTAAGAGCGCATTGACTCAGTGCGGTATGCAGCCTCTCTGGTGTCAAGTCTGATTTTGGAAAAAAAAAAAAAAAAAATCCAAAATCAGACAGAGTGTTGAGACCAGAGAGGCTAAGAGCGCATTGACTCAGTGCGGTATGCAGCCTCTCTGGTGTCAAGTCTGATTTTGGAAAAAAAAAAAAAAAAAAATCCAAAATCAGACAGAGTGTTGAGACCAGAGAGGCTAAGACCGCATTGACTCAGTGCGGTATTCAGCCTCTCTGGTGTCAAGTCTGATTTTGGAAAAAAAAAAAAAAAAATCCAAAATCAGACAGAGTGTTGACACCAGAGAGGCTAAGACCGCATTGACTCAGTGCGGTATTCAGCCTCTCTGGTGTCAAGTCTGATTTTGGAAAAAAAAAAAAAAAATCCAAAATCAGACAGAGTGTTGAGACCAGAGAGGCTAAGAGCGCATTGACTCAGTGCGGTATGCAGCCTCTCTGGTGTCAAGTCTGATTTTGGAAAAAAAAAAAAAAAAAATCCAAAATCAGACAGAGTGTTGAGACCAGAGAGGCTAAGAGCGCATTGACTCAGTGCGGTATGCAGCCTCTCTGGTGTCAAGTCTGATTTTGGAAAAAAAAAAAAAAAAAAGTCCAAAATCAGACAGAGTGTTGAGACCAGAGAGGCTAAGACCGCATTGACTCAGTGCGGTATTCAGCCTCTCTGGTGTCAAGTCTGATTTTGGAAAAAAAAAAAAAAAAATCCAAAATCAGACAGAGTGTTGACACCAGAGAGGCTAAGACCGCATTGACTCAGTGCGGTATTCAGCCTCTCCGGTGTCAAGTCTGATTTTGAAAAAAAAAAAAAAAATCCAAAATCAGACAGAGTGTTGACACCAGAGAGGCTAAGACCGCATTGACTGAGTGCGGTATTCAGCCTCTCCGGTGTCAAGTCTGATTTTGGAAAAAAAAAAAAAAATCCAAAATCAGACAGAGTGTTGACACCAGAGAGGCTAAGACCGCATTGACTCAGTGCGGTATTCAGCCTCTCTGGTGTCAAGTCTGATTTTGGAAAAAAAAAAAAAAAAATCCAAAATCAGACAGAGTGTTGAGACCAGAGAGGCTAAGAGCGCATTGACTCAGTGCGGTATGCAGCCTCTCTGGTGTCAAGTCTGATTTTGGAAAAAAAAAAAAAAAAAATCCAAAATCAGACAGAGTGTTGAGACCAGAGAGGCTAAGAGCGCATTGACTCAGTGCGGTATGCAGCCTCTCTGGTGTCAAGTCTGATTTTGGAAAAAAAAAAAAAAAAAAATCCAAAATCAGACAGAGTGTTGAGACCAGAGAGGCTAAGACCGCATTGACTCAGTGCGGTATTCAGCCTCTCTGGTGTCAAGTCTGATTTTGGAAAAAAAAAAAAAAAAATCCAAAATCAGACAGAGTGTTGACACCAGAGAGGCTAAGACCGCATTGACTCAGTGCGGTATTCAGCCTCTCTGGTGTCAAGTCTGATTTTGGAAAAAAAAAAAAAAAAAAATCCAAAATCAGACAGAGTGTTGAGACCAGAGAGGCTAAGACCGCATTGACTCAGTGCGGTATTCAGCCTCTCTGGTGTCAAGTCTGATTTTGGAAAAAAAAAAAAAAAAAATCCAAAATCAGACAGAGTGTTGACACCAGAGAGGCTAAGACCGCATTGACTCAGTGCGGTATTCAGCCTCTCTGGTGTCAAGTCTGATTTTGGAAAAAAAAAAATCCAAAATCAGACAGAGTGTTGACACCAGAGAGGCTAAGACCGCATTGACTCAGTGCGGTATTCAGCCTCTCTGGTGTCAAGTCTGATTTTGGAAAAAAAAAAAAAAAATCCAAAATCAGACAGAGTGTTGACACCAGAGAGGCTAAGACTGCATTGACTCAGTGCGGTATTCAGCCTCTCTGGTGTCAAGTCTGATTTTGGAAAAAAAAAAAAAAATCCAAAATCAGACAGAGTGTTGACACCAGAGAGGCTAAGACCGCATTGACTCAGTGCGGTATTCAGCCTCTCTGGTGTCAAGTCTGATTTTGGAAAAAAAAAAAAAAATCCAAAATCAGACAGTGTGTTGACACCAGAGAGGCTAAGACCGCATTGACTCAGTGCGGTATTCAGCCTCTCTGGTGTCAAGTCTGATTTTGGAAAAAAAAAAAAAAATCCAAAATCAGACAGAGTGTTGACACCAGAGAGGCTAAGACTGCATTGACTCAGTGCGGTATTCAGCCTCTCTGGTGTCAAGTCTGATTTTGGAAAAAAAAAAAAAATCCAAAATCAGACAGAGTGTTGACACCAGAGAGGCTAAGACCGCATTGACTCAGTGCGGTATTCAGCCTCTCTGGTGTCAAGTCTGATTTTGGAAAAAAAAAAAAAAATCCAAAATCAGACAGAGTGTTGACACCAGAGAGGCTAAGACCGCATTGACTCAGTGCGGTATTCAGCCTCTCTGGTGTCAAGTCTGATTTTGGAAAAAAAAAAAAAAAATCCAAAATCAGACAGAGTGTTGAGACCAGAGAGGCTAAGAGCGCATTGACTCAGTGCGGTATGCAGCCTCTCTGGTGTCAAGTCTGATTTTGGAAAAAAAAAAAAAAAAAATCCAAAATCAGACAGAGTGTTGAGACCAGAGAGGCTAAGAGCGCATTGACTCAGTGCGGTATGCAGCCTCTCTGGTGTCAAGTCTGATTTTGGAAAAAAAAAAAAAAAAAAGTCCAAAATCAGACAGAGTGTTGAGACCAGAGAGGCTAAGACCGCATTGACTCAGTGCGGTATTCAGCCTCTCTGGTGTCAAGTCTGATTTTGGAAAAAAAAAAAAAAAAATCCAAAATCAGACAGAGTGTTGACACCAGAGAGGCTAAGACCGCATTGACTCAGTGCGGTATTCAGCCTCTCCGGTGTCAAGTCTGATTTTGGAAAAAAAAAAAAAAATCCAAAATCAGACAGAGTGTTGACACCAGAGAGGCTAAGACCGCATTGACTGAGTGCGGTATTCAGCCTCTCCGGTGTCAAGTCTGATTTTGGAAAAAAAAAAAAAAATCCAAAATCAGACAGAGTGTTGACACCAGAGAGGCTAAGACCGCATTGACTCAGTGCGGTATTCAGCCTCTCTGGTGTCAAGTCTGATTTTGGAAAAAAAAAAAAAAAAATCCAAAATCAGACAGAGTGTTGAGACCAGAGAGGCTAAGAGCGCATTGACTCAGTGCGGTATGCAGCCTCTCTGGTGTCAAGTCTGATTTTGGAAAAAAAAAAAAAAAAAATCCAAAATCAGACAGAGTGTTGAGACCAGAGAGGCTAAGAGCGCATTGACTCAGTGCGGTATGCAGCCTCTCTGGTGTCAAGTCTGATTTTGGAAAAAAAAAAAAAAAAAAATCCAAAATCAGACAGAGTGTTGAGACCAGAGAGGCTAAGACCGCATTGACTCAGTGCGGTATTCAGCCTCTCTGGTGTCAAGTCTGATTTTGGAAAAAAAAAAAAAAAAATCCAAAATCAGACAGAGTGTTGACACCAGAGAGGCTAAGACCGCATTGACTCAGTGCGGTATTCAGCCTCTCCGGTGTCAAGTCTGATTTTGGAAAAAAAAAAAAAAATCCAAAATCAGACAGAGTGTTGACACCAGAGAGGCTAAGACCGCATTGACTCAGTGCGGTATTCAGCCTCTCTGGTGTCAAGTCTGATTTTGGAAAAAAAAAAAAAAATCCAAAATCAGACAGAGTGTTGACACCAGAGAGGCTAAGACCGCATTGACTCAGTGCGGTATTCAGCCTCTCTGGTGTCAAGTCTGATTTTGGAAAAAAAAAAAAAATCCAAAATCAGACAGAGTGTTGACACCAGAGAGGCTAAGACCGCATTGACTGAGTGCGGTATTCAGCCTCTCCGGTGTCAAGTCTGATTTTGGAAAAAAAAAAAAAAATCCAAAATCAGACAGAGTGTTGACACCAGAGAGGCTAAGACCGCATTGACTCAGTGCGGTATTCAGCCTCTCTGGTGTCAAGTCTGATTTTGGAAAAAAAAAAAAAAAATCCAAAATCAGACAGAGTGTTGAGACCAGAGAGGCTAAGAGCGCATTGACTCAGTGCGGTATGCAGCCTCTCTGGTGTCAAGTCTGATTTTGGAAAAAAAAAAAAAAAAAAATACAAAATCAGACAGAGTGTTGACACCAGAGAGGCTAAGACCGCATTGACTCAGTGCGGTATTCAGCCTCTCTGGTGTCAAGTCTGATTTTGGAAAAAAAAAAAAAAATCCAAAATCAGACAGAGTGTTGAGACCAGAGAGGCTAAGAGCGCATTGACTCAGTGCAGTATTCAGCCTCTCTGGTGTCAAGTCTGATTTTGGAAAAAAAAAAAAAAAATCCAAAATCAGACAGAGTGTTGACACCAGAGAGGCTAAGACCGCATTGACTCAGTGCGGTATTCAGCCTCTCTGGTGTCAAGTCTGATTTTGGAAAAAAAAAAAAAAAAAAATCCAAAATCAGACAGAGTGTTGAGACCAGAGAGGCTAAGACCGCATTGACTCAGTGCGGTATTCAGCCTCTCTGGTGTCAAGTCTGATTTTGGAAAAAAAAAAAAAAAAAATCCAAAATCAGACAGAGTGTTGACACCAGAGAGGCTAAGACCGCATTGACTCAGTGCGGTATTCAGCCTCTCTGGTGTCAAGTCTGATTTTGGAAAAAAAAAAAATCCAAAATCAGACAGAGTGTTGACACCAGAGAGGCTAAGACCGCATTGACTCAGTGCGGTATTCAGCCTCTCTGGTGTCAAGTCTGATTTTGGAAAAAAAAAAAAAAAAATCCAAAATCAGACAGAGTGTTGAGACCAGAGAGGCTAAGAGCGCATTGACTCAGTGCGGTATGCAGCCTCTCTGGTGTCAAGTCTGATTTTGGAAAAAAAAAAAAAAAAAATCCAAAATCAGACAGAGTGTTGAGACCAGAGAGGCTAAGAGCGCATTGACTCAGTGCGGTATGCAGCCTCTCTGGTGTCAAGTCTGATTTTGGAAAAAAAAAAAAAAAAAAGTCCAAAATCAGACAGAGTGTTGAGACCAGAGAGGCTAAGACCGCATTGACTCAGTGCGGTATTCAGCCTCTCTGGTGTCAAGTCTGATTTTGGAAAAAAAAAAAAAAAAATCCAAAATCAGACAGAGTGTTGACACCAGAGAGGCTAAGACCGCATTGACTCAGTGCGGTATTCAGCCTCTCCGGTGTCAAGTCTGATTTTGAAAAAAAAAAAAAAAATCCAAAATCAGACAGAGTGTTGACACCAGAGAGGCTAAGACCGCATTGACTGAGTGCGGTATTCAGCCTCTCCGGTGTCAAGTCTGATTTTGGAAAAAAAAAAAAAAATCCAAAATCAGACAGAGTGTTGACACCAGAGAGGCTAAGACCGCATTGACTCAGTGCGGTATTCAGCCTCTCTGGTGTCAAGTCTGATTTTGGAAAAAAAAAAAAAAAAATCCAAAATCAGACAGAGTGTTGAGACCAGAGAGGCTAAGAGCGCATTGACTCAGTGCGGTATGCAGCCTCTCTGGTGTCAAGTCTGATTTTGGAAAAAAAAAAAAAAAAAATCCAAAATCAGACAGAGTGTTGAGACCAGAGAGGCTAAGAGCGCATTGACTCAGTGCGGTATGCAGCCTCTCTGGTGTCAAGTCTGATTTTGGAAAAAAAAAAAAAAAAAAATCCAAAATCAGACAGAGTGTTGAGACCAGAGAGGCTAAGACCGCATTGACTCAGTGCGGTATTCAGCCTCTCTGGTGTCAAGTCTGATTTTGGAAAAAAAAAAAAAAAAAATCCAAAATCAGACAGAGTGTTGACACCAGAGAGGCTAAGACCGCATTGACTCAGTGCGGTATTCAGCCTCTCTGGTGTCAAGTCTGATTTTGGAAAAAAAAAAAAAAAAAAATCCAAAATCAGACAGAGTGTTGAGACCAGAGAGGCTAAGACCGCATTGACTCAGTGCGGTATTCAGCCTCTCTGGTGTCAAGTCTGATTTTGGAAAAAAAAAAAAAAAAAATCCAAAATCAGACAGAGTGTTGACACCAGAGAGGCTAAGACCGCATTGACTCAGTGCGGTATTCAGCCTCTCTGGTGTCAAGTCTGATTTTGGAAAAAAAAAAAATCCAAAATCAGACAGAGTGTTGACACCAGAGAGGCTAAGACCGCATTGACTCAGTGCGGTATTCAGCCTCTCTGGTGTCAAGTCTGATTTTGGAAAAAAAAAAAAAAAATCCAAAATCAGACAGAGTGTTGACACCAGAGAGGCTAAGACTGCATTGACTCAGTGCGGTATTCAGCCTCTCTGGTGTCAAGTCTGATTTTGGAAAAAAAAAAAAAAATCCAAAATCAGACAGAGTGTTGACACCAGAGAGGCTAAGACCGCATTGACTCAGTGCGGTATTCAGCCTCTCTGGTGTCAAGTCTGATTTTGGAAAAAAAAAAAAAAATCCAAAATCAGACAGTGTGTTGACACCAGAGAGGCTAAGACCGCATTGACTCAGTGCGGTATTCAGCCTCTCTGGTGTCAAGTCTGATTTTGGAAAAAAAAAAAAAATCCAAAATCAGACAGAGTGTTGACACCAGAGAGGCTAAGACTGCATTGACTCAGTGCGGTATTCAGCCTCTCTGGTGTCAAGTCTGATTTTGGAAAAAAAAAAAAAATCCAAAATCAGACAGAGTGTTGACACCAGAGAGGCTAAGACCGCATTGACTCAGTGCGGTATTCAGCCTCTCTGGTGTCAAGTCTGATTTTGGAAAAAAAAAAAAAAATCCAAAATCAGACAGAGTGTTGACACCAGAGAGGCTAAGACCGCATTGACTCAGTGCGGTATTCAGCCTCTCTGGTGTCAAGTCTGATTTTGGAAAAAAAAAAAAAAAAATCCAAAATCAGACAGAGTGTTGAGACCAGAGAGGCTAAGAGCGCATTGACTCAGTGCGGTATGCAGCCTCTCTGGTGTCAAGTCTGATTTTGGAAAAAAAAAAAAAAAAAATCCAAAATCAGACAGAGTGTTGAGACCAGAGAGGCTAAGAGCGCATTGACTCAGTGCGGTATGCAGCCTCTCTGGTGTCAAGTCTGATTTTGGAAAAAAAAAAAAAAAAAAGTCCAAAATCAGACAGAGTGTTGAGACCAGAGAGGCTAAGACCGCATTGACTCAGTGCGGTATTCAGCCTCTCTGGTGTCAAGTCTGATTTTGGAAAAAAAAAAAAAAAAATCCAAAATCAGACAGAGTGTTGACACCAGAGAGGCTAAGACCGCATTGACTCAGTGCGGTATTCAGCCTCTCCGGTGTCAAGTCTGATTTTGGAAAAAAAAAAAAAAATCCAAAATCAGACAGAGTGTTGACACCAGAGAGGCTAAGACCGCATTGACTGAGTGCGGTATTCAGCCTCTCCGGTGTCAAGTCTGATTTTGGAAAAAAAAAAAAAAATCCAAAATCAGACAGAGTGTTGACACCAGAGAGGCTAAGACCGCATTGACTCAGTGCGGTATTCAGCCTCTCTGGTGTCAAGTCTGATTTTGGAAAAAAAAAAAAAAAAATCCAAAATCAGACAGAGTGTTGAGACCAGAGAGGCTAAGAGCGCATTGACTCAGTGCGGTATGCAGCCTCTCTGGTGTCAAGTCTGATTTTGGAAAAAAAAAAAAAAAAAATCCAAAATCAGACAGAGTGTTGAGACCAGAGAGGCTAAGAGCGCATTGACTCAGTGCGGTATGCAGCCTCTCTGGTGTCAAGTCTGATTTTGGAAAAAAAAAAAAAAAAAAATCCAAAATCAGACAGAGTGTTGAGACCAGAGAGGCTAAGACCGCATTGACTCAGTGCGGTATTCAGCCTCTCTGGTGTCAAGTCTGATTTTGGAAAAAAAAAAAAAAAAAATCCAAAATCAGACAGAGTGTTGACACCAGAGAGGCTAAGACCGCATTGACTCAGTGCGGTATTCAGCCTCTCCGGTGTCAAGTCTGATTTTGGAAAAAAAAAAAAAAAATCCAAAATCAGACAGAGTGTTGACACCAGAGAGGCTAAGACCGCATTGACTCAGTGCGGTATTCAGCCTCTCTGGTGTCAAGTCTGATTTTGGAAAAAAAAAAAAAAAATCCAAAATCAGACAGAGTGTTGACACCAGAGAGGCTAAGACCGCATTGACTCAGTGCGGTATTCAGCCTCTCTGGTGTCAAGTCTGATTTTGGAAAAAAAAAAAAAATCCAAAATCAGACAGAGTGTTGACACCAGAGAGGCTAAGACCGCATTGACTGAGTGCGGTATTCAGCCTCTCCGGTGTCAAGTCTGATTTTGGAAAAAAAAAAAAAAATCCAAAATCAGACAGAGTGTTGACACCAGAGAGGCTAAGACCGCATTGACTCAGTGCGGTATTCAGCCTCTCTGGTGTCAAGTCTGATTTTGGAAAAAAAAAAAAAAAATCCAAAATCAGACAGAGTGTTGAGACCAGAGAGGCTAAGAGCGCATTGACTCAGTGCGGTATGCAGCCTCTCTGGTGTCAAGTCTGATTTTGGAAAAAAAAAAAAAAAAAAATACAAAATCAGACAGAGTGTTGACACCAGAGAGGCTAAGACCGCATTGACTCAGTGCGGTATTCAGCCTCTCTGGTGTCAAGTCTGATTTTGGAAAAAAAAAAAAAAATCCAAAATCAGACAGAGTGTTGAGACCAGAGAGGCTAAGAGCGCATTGACTCAGTGCAGTATTCAGCCTCTCTGGTGTCAAGTCTGATTTTGGAAAAAAAAAAAAAAAATCCAAAATCAGACAGAGTGTTGACACCAGAGAGGCTAAGACCGCATTGACTCAGTGCGGTATTCAGCCTCTCTGGTGTCAAGTCTGATTTTGGAAAAAAAAAAAAAAAAAAATCCAAAATCAGACAGAGTGTTGAGACCAGAGAGGCTAAGACCGCATTGACTCAGTGCGGTATTCAGCCTCTCTGGTGTCAAGTCTGATTTTGGAAAAAAAAAAAAAAAAAATCCAAAATCAGACAGAGTGTTGACACCAGAGAGGCTAAGACCGCATTGACTCAGTGCGGTATTCAGCCTCTCTGGTGTCAAGTCTGATTTTGGAAAAAAAAAAATCCAAAATCAGACAGAGTGTTGACACCAGAGAGGCTAAGACCGCATTGACTCAGTGCGGTATTCAGCCTCTCTGGTGTCAAGTCTGATTTTGGAAAAAAAAAAAAAAAATCCAAAATCAGACAGAGTGTTGACACCAGAGAGGCTAAGACTGCATTGACTCAGTGCGGTATTCAGCCTCTCTGGTGTCAAGTCTGATTTTGGAAAAAAAAAAAAAAAAAAAAATCCAAAATCAGACAGAGTGTTGACACCAGAGAGGCTAAGACCGCATTGACTGAGTGCGGTATTCAGCCTCTCCGGTGTCAAGTCTGATTTTGGAAAAAAAAAAAAAAATCCAAAATCAGACAGAGTGTTGACACCAGAGAGGCTAAGACCGCATTGACTCAGTGCGGTATTCAGCCTCTCTGGTGTCAAGTCTGATTTTGGAAAAAAAAAAAAAAATCCAAAATCAGACAGAGTGTTGAGACCAGAGAGGCTAAGAGCGCATTGACTCAGTGCGGTATGCAGCCTCTCTGGTGTCAAGTCTGATTTTGGAAAAAAAAAAAAAAAAAAAATCCAAAATCAGACAGAGTGTTGAGACCAGAGAGGCTAAGACCGCATTGACTCACTGCGGTATTCAGCCTCTCTGGTGTCAAGTCTGATTTTGGAAAAAAAAAAAAAAAAATCCAAAATCAGACAGAGTGTTGACACCAGAGAGGCTAAGACCGCATTGACTCAGTGCGGTATTCAGCCTCTCTGGTGTCAAGTCTGATTTGAGAAAAAAAAAAAAAAAAATCCAAAATCAGACAGAGTGTTGAGACCAGAGAGGCTAAGACCGCATTGACTCAGTGCGGTATTCAGCCTCTCTGGTGTCAAGTCTGATTTTGGAAAAAAAAAAAAAAAAAAAATCAGACAGAGTGTTGACACCAGAGAGGCTAAGACCGCATTGACTCAGTGCGGTATTCAGCCTCTCTGGTGTCAAGTCTGATTTTGGAAAAAAAAAAAAAAATCCAAAATCAGACAGAGTGTTGAGACCAGAGAGGCTAAGAGCGCATTGACTCAGTGCGGTATGCAGCCTCTCTGGTGTCAAGTCTGATTTTGGAAAAAAAAAAAAAAAAAAAATACAAAATCAGACAGAGTGTTGACACCAGAGAGGCTAAGACCGCATTGACTCAGTGCGGTATTCAGCCTCTCTGGTGTCAAGTCTGATTTTGGAAAAAAAAAAAAAAATCCAAAATCAGACAGAGTGTTGAGACCAGAGAGGCTAAGAGCGCATTGACTCAGTGCAGTATTCAGCCTCTCTGGTGTCAAGTCTGATTTTGGAAAAAAAAAAAAAAATCCAAAATCAGACAGAGTGTTGACACCAGAGAGGCTAAGACCGCATTGACTCAGTGCGGTATTCAGCCTCTCTGGTGTCAAGTCTGATTTTGGAAAAAAAAAAAAAAAAAAATCCAAAATCAGACAGAGTGTTGAGACCAGAGAGGCTAAGACCGCATTGACTCAGTGCGGTATTCAGCCTCTCTGGTGTCAAGTCTGATTTTGGAAAAAAAAAAAAAAAAAATCCAAAATCAGACAGAGTGTTGACACCAGAGAGGCTAAGACCGCATTGACTCAGTGCGGTATTCAGCCTCTCTGGTGTCAAGTCTGATTTTGGAAAAAAAAAAATCCAAAATCAGACAGAGTGTTGACACCAGAGAGGCTAAGACCGCATTGACTCAGTGCGGTATTCAGCCTCTCTGGTGTCAAGTCTGATTTTGGAAAAAAAAAAAAAAAATCCAAAATCAGACAGAGTGTTGACACCAGAGAGGCTAAGACTGCATTGACTCAGTGCGGTATTCAGCCTCTCTGGTGTCAAGTCTGATTTTGGAAAAAAAAAAAAAAATCCAAAATCAGACAGAGTGTTGACACCAGAGAGGCTAAGACCGCATTGACTCAGTGCGGTATTCAGCCTCTCTGGTGTCAAGTCTGATTTTGGAAAAAAAAAAAAAAAATCCAAAATCAGACAGAGTGTTGAGACCAGAGAGGCTAAGAGCGCATTGACTCAGTGCGGTATGCAGCCTCTCTGGTGTCAAGTCTGATTTTGGAAAAAAAAAAAAAAAAAAATACAAAATCAGACAGAGTGTTGACACCAGAGAGGCTAAGACCGCATTGACTCAGTGCGGTATTCAGCCTCTCTGGTGTCAAGTCTGATTTTGGAAAAAAAAAAAAAAATCCAAAATCAGACAGAGTGTTGAGACCAGAGAGGCTAAGAGCGCATTGACTCAGTGCAGTATTCAGCCTCTCTGGTGTCAAGTCTGATTTTGGAAAAAAAAAAAAAAATCCAAAATCAGACAGAGTGTTGACACCAGAGAGGCTAAGACCGCATTGACTCAGTGCGGTATTCAGCCTCTCTGGTGTCAAGTCTGATTTTGGAAAAAAAAAAAAAAAAAAATCCAAAATCAGACAGAGTGTTGAGACCAGAGAGGCTAAGACCGCATTGACTCAGTGCGGTATTCAGCCTCTCTGGTGTCAAGTCTGATTTTGGAAAAAAAAAAATCCAAAATCAGACAGAGTGTTGACACCAGAGAGGCTAAGACCGCATTGACTCAGTGCGGTATTCAGCCTCTCTGGTGTCAAGTCTGATTTTGGAAAAAAAAAAAAAAAATCCAAAATCAGACAGAGTGTTGACACCAGAGAGGCTAAGACTGCATTGACTCAGTGCGGTATTCAGCCTCTCTGGTGTCAAGTCTGATTTTGGAAAAAAAAAAAAAAAAAAAAATCCAAAATCAGACAGAGTGTTGACACCAGAGAGGCTAAGACCGCATTGACTGAGTGCGGTATTCAGCCTCTCCGGTGTCAAGTCTGATTTTGGAAAAAAAAAAAAAAATCCAAAATCAGACAGAGTGTTGACACCAGAGAGGCTAAGACCGCATTGACTCAGTGCGGTATTCAGCCTCTCTGGTGTCAAGTCTGATTTTGGAAAAAAAAAAAAAAAATCCAAAATCAGACAGAGTGTTGAGACCAGAGAGGCTAAGAGCGCATTGACTCAGTGCGGTATGCAGCCTCTCTGGTGTCAAGTCTGATTTTGGAAAAAAAAAAAAAAAAAAATACAAAATCAGACAGAGTGTTGACACCAGAGAGGCTAAGACCGCATTGACTCAGTGCGGTATTCAGCCTCTCTGGTGTCAAGTCTGATTTTGGAAAAAAAAAAAAAAATCCAAAATCAGACAGAGTGTTGAGACCAGAGAGGCTAAGAGCGCATTGACTCAGTGCAGTATTCAGCCTCTCTGGTGTCAAGTCTGATTTTGGAAAAAAAAAAAAAAATCCAAAATCAGACAGAGTGTTGACACCAGAGAGGCTAAGACCGCATTGACTCAGTGCGGTATTCAGCCTCTCTGGTGTCAAGTCTGATTTTGGAAAAAAAAAAAAAAAAAAATCCAAAATCAGACAGAGTGTTGAGACCAGAGAGGCTAAGACCGCATTGACTCAGTGCGGTATTCAGCCTCTCTGGTGTCAAGTCTGATTTTGGAAAAAAAAAAAAAAAAAATCCAAAATCAGACAGAGTGTTGACACCAGAGAGGCTAAGACCGCATTGACTCAGTGCGGTATTCAGCCTCTCTGGTGTCAAGTCTGATTTTGGAAAAAAAAAAATCCAAAATCAGACAGAGTGTTGACACCAGAGAGGCTAAGACCGCATTGACTCAGTGCGGTATTCAGCCTCTCTGGTGTCAAGTCTGATTTTGGAAAAAAAAAAAAAAAATCCAAAATCAGACAGAGTGTTGACACCAGAGAGGCTAAGACTGCATTGACTCAGTGCGGTATTCAGCCTCTCTGGTGTCAAGTCTGATTTTGGAAAAAAAAAAAAAAATCCAAAATCAGACAGAGTGTTGACACCAGAGAGGCTAAGACCGCATTGACTCAGTGCGGTATTCAGCCTCTCTGGTGTCAAGTCTGATTTTGGAAAAAAAAAAAAAAATCCAAAATCAGACAGTGTGTTGACACCAGAGAGGCTAAGACCGCATTGACTCAGTGCGGTATTCAGCCTCTCTGGTGTCAAGTCTGATTTTGGAAAAAAAAAAAAAATCCAAAATCAGACAGAGTGTTGACACCAGAGAGGCTAAGACTGCATTGACTCAGTGCGGTATTCAGCCTCTCTGGTGTCAAGTCTGATTTTGGAAAAAAAAAAAAAATCCAAAATCAGACAGAGTGTTGACACCAGAGAGGCTAAGACCGCATTGACTCAGTGCGGTATTCAGCCTCTCTGGTGTCAAGTCTGATTTTGGAAAAAAAAAAAAAAATCCAAAATCAGACAGAGTGTTGACACCAGAGAGGCTAAGACCGCATTGACTCAGTGCGGTATTCAGCCTCTCTGGTGTCAAGTCTGATTTTTGAAAAAAAAAAAAAAAATCCAAAATCAGACAGAGTGTTGAGACCAGAGAGGCTAAGAGCGCATTGACTCAGTGCGGTATGCAGCCTCTCTGGTGTCAAGTCTGATTTTGGAAAAAAAAAAAAAAAAATCCAAAATCAGACAGAGTGTTGAGACCAGAGAGGCTAAGACCGCATTGACTCAGTGTGGTATTCAGCCTCTCTGGTGTCAAGTCTGATTTTGGAAAAAAAAAAAAAAAAATCCAAAATCAGACAGAGTGTTGAGACCAGAGAGGCTAAGACCGCATTGACTCAGTGCGGTATTCAGCCTCTCTGGTGTCAAGTCTGATTTTTGAAAAAAAAAAAAAAAATCCAAAATCAGACAGAGTGTTGAGACCAGAGAGGCTAAGACCGCATTGACTCAGTGCGGTATTCAGCCTCTCTGGTGTCAAGTCTGATTTTGGAAAAAAAAAAAAAATCCAAAATCAGACAGTGTTGACACCAGAGAGGCTAAGAGCGCATTGACTCAGTGCGGTATTCAGCCTATCTGGTGTCAAGTCTGATTTTGGAAAAAAAAAAAAAAAAATCCAAAATCAGACAGAGTGTTGAGACCAGAGAGGCTAAGACCGCATTGACTCAGTGCGGTATTCAGCCTCTCTGGTGTCAAGTCTGATTTTTGAAAAAAAAAAAGAAAATCCAAAATCAGACAGAGTGTTGACACCAGAGAGGCTAAGACCGCATTGACTCAGTGCGGTATTCAGCCTCTCTGGTGTCAAGTCTGATTTTGGAAAAAAAAAAAAAAATCCAAAATCAGACAGAGTGTTGACACCAGAGAGGCTAAGACCGCATTGACTCAGTGCGGTATACAGCCTCTCTGGTGTCAAGTCTGATTTTGGAAAAATAAAAAAAAATCCAAAATCAGACAGAGTGTTGAGACCAGAGAGGCTAAGAGCGCATTGACTCAGTGCGGTATGCAGCCTCTCTGGTGTCAAGTCTGATTTTGGAAAAAAAAAAAAAAAAAATCCAAAATCAGACAGAGTGTTGAGACCAGAGAGGCTAAGACCGCATTGACTCAGTGCGGTATTCAGCCTCTCTGGTGTCAAATCTGATTTTGGAAAAAAAAAGAAAAAAAATCCAAAATCAGACAGAGTGTTGACACCAGAGAGGCTAAGACCGCATTGACTCAGTGCGGTATTCAGCCTCTCTGGTGTCAAGTCTGATTTTGGAAAAAAAAAAAATCCAAAATCAGACAGAGTGTTGACACCAGAGAGGCTAAGACCGCATTGACTCAGTGCGGTATTCAGCCTCTCTGGTGTCAAGTCTGATTTTGGAAAAAAAATAAAAATCCAAAATCAGACAGAGTGTTGACACCAGAGAGGCTAAGACCGCATTGACTCAGTGCGGTATGCAGCCTCTCTGGTGTCAAGTCTGATTTTGGAAAAAAAAAAAAAAAAAAAATCCAAAATCAGACAGAGTGTTGAGACCAGAGAGGCTAAGACCGCATTGACTCACTGCGGTATTCAGCCTCTCTGGTGTCAAGTCTGATTTTGGAAAAAAAAAAAAAAAAAATCCAAAATCAGACAGAGTGTTGAGACCAGAGAGGCTAAGACCGCATTGACTCAGTGGGGTATTCAGCCTCTCTGGTGTCAAGTCTGATTTTGGAAAAAAAAAAAAAAAATCCAAAATCAGACAGAGTGTTGACACCAGAGAGGCTAAGACCGCATTGACTCAGTGCGGTATTCAGCCTCTCTGGTGTCAAGTCTGATTTTGGAAAAAAAAAAAAATCTAAAATCAGACAGAGTGTTGACACCAGAGAGGCTAAGACCGCATTGACTCAGTGCGGTATTCAGTCTCTCTGGTGTCAAGTCTGATTTTGGAAAAAAAAAAAAAAATCCAAAATCAGACAGAGTGTTGACACCAGAGAGGCTAAGACCGCATTGACTCAGTGCGGTATTCAGCCTCTCTGGTGTCAAGTCTGATTTTGGAAAAAAAAAAAAAAAAAATCCAAAATCAGACAGTGTTGAGACCAGAGAGGCTAAGACCGCATTGACTCAGTGCGGTATTCAGCCTCTCTGGTGTCAAGTCTGATTTTGGAAAAAAAAAAAAAAAAAATCCAAAATCAGACAGAGTGTTGAGACCAGAGAGGCTAAGACCGCATTGACTCAGTGCGGTATTCAGCCTCTCTGGTGTCAAGTCTGATTTTGGAAAAAAAAAAAAAAATCCAAAATCAGACAGAGTGTTGACACCAGAGAGGCTAAGACCGCATTGACTCAGTGCGGTATTCAGCCTCTCTGGTGTCAAGTCTGATTTTGGAAAAAAAAAAAAAAAAAATCCAAAATCAGACAGTGTTGAGACCAGAGAGGCTAAGACCGCATTGACTCAGTGCGGTATTCAGCCTCTCTGGTGTCAAGTCTGATTTTGGAAAAAAAAAAAAAAAAAAATCCAAAATCAGACAGAGTGTTGAGACCAGAGAGGCTAAGACCGCATTGACTCAGTGCGGTATTCAGCCTCTCTGGTGTCAAGTCTGATTTTGGAAAAAAAAAAAAAAATCCAAAATCAGACAGAGTGTTGACACCAGAGAGGCTAAGACCGCATTGACTCAGTGCGGTATTCAGCCTCTCTGGTGTCAAGTCTGATTTTGAAAAAAAAAAAAAAAAAAAAAATCCAAAATCAGACAGAGTGTTGACACCAGAGAGGCTAAGACCGCATTGACTCAGTGCGGTATTCAGCCTCTCTGGTGTCAAGTCTGATTTTGGAAAAAAAAAAAAAAAATCCAAAATCAGACAGAGTGTTGAGACCAGAGAGGCTAAGAGCGCATTGACTCAGTGCGGTATGCAGCCTCTCTGGTGTCAAGTCTGATTTTGGAAAAAAAAAAAAAAAAAAAATCCAAAATCAGACAGAGTGTTGACACCAGAGAGGCTAAGACCGCATTGACTCAGTGCGGTATTCAGCCTCTCTGGTGTCAAGTCTGATTTTGGAAAAAAAAAAAAAAATCCAAAATCAGACAGAGTGTTGAGACCAGAGAGGCTAAGAGCGCATTGACTCAGTGCGGTATGCAGCCTCTCTGGTGTCAAGTCTGATTTTGGAAAAAAAAAAAAAAAAAAAATCCAAAATCAGACAGAGTGTTGAGACCAGAGAGGCTAAGACCGCATTGACTCACTGCGGTATTCAGCCTCTCTGGTGTCAAGTCTGATTTTGGAAAAAAAAAAAAAAAAATCCAAAATCAGACAGAGTGTTGACACCAGAGAGGCTAAGACCGCATTGACTCAGTGCGGTATTCAGCCTCTCTGGTGTCAAGTCTGATTTGAGAAAAAAAAAAAAAAAAATCCAAAATCAGACAGAGTGTTGAGACCAGAGAGGCTAAGACCGCATTGACTCAGTGCGGTATTCAGCCTCTCTGGTGTCAAGTCTGATTTTGGAAAAAAAAAAAAAAAAAAAATCAGACAGAGTGTTGACACCAGAGAGGCTAAGACCGCATTGACTCAGTGCGGTATTCAGCCTCTCTGGTGTCAAGTCTGATTTTGGAAAAAAAAAAAAAAAATCCAAAATCAGACAGAGTGTTGACACCAGAGAGGCTAAGACCGCATTGACTCAGTGCGGTATTCAGCCTCTCTGGTGTCAAGTCTGATTTTGGAAAAAAAAAAGAAATCCAAAATCAGACAGAGTGTTGACACCAGAGAGGCTAAGACCGCATTGACTCAGTGCGGTATTCAGCCTCTCTGCTGTCAAGTCTGATTTTGGAAAAAAAAATGAATAAATCCAAAATCAGACAGAGTGTTGAGACCAGAGAGGTTAAGACCGCATTGACTCAGTGCGGTATTCAGCCTCTCTGGTGTCAAGTCTGATTTTGGAAAAAAAAAAAAAAAAAAAATCCAAAATCAGACAGAGTGTTGACACCAGAGAGGTTAAGACCGCATTGACTCAGTGCGGTATTCAGCCTCTCTGGTGTCAAGTCTGATTTTGGAAAAAAAAAAAAAAAATCCAAAATCAGACAGAGTGTTGAGACCAGAGAGGCTAAGACCGCATTGACTCAGTGCGGTATTCAGCCTCTCTGGTGTCAAGTCTGATTTTGGAAAAAAAAAAAAAAAAATCCAAAATCAGACAGTGTTGAGACCAGAGAGGCTAAGACCGCATTGACTCAGTGCGGTATTCAGCCTCTCTGGTGTCAAGTCTGATTTTGGAAAAAAAAAAAAAAATCCAAAATCAGACAGAGTGTTGACACCAGAGAGGCTAAGACCGCATTGACTCAGTGCGGTATTCAGCCTCTCTGGTGTCAAGTCTGATTTTGAAAAAAAAAAAAAAAAAAAAAATCCAAAATCAGACAGAGTGTTGACACCAGAGAGGCTAAGACCGCATTGACTCAGTGCGGTATTCAGCCTCTCTGGTGTCAAGTCTGATTTTGGAAAAAAAAAAAAAAATCCAAAATCAGACAGAGTGTTGAGACCAGAGAGGCTAAGAGCGCATTGACTCAGTGCGGTATGCAGCCTCTCTGGTGTCAAGTCTGATTTTGGAAAAAAAAAAAAAAAAAAATCCAAAATCAGACAGAGTGTTGACACCAGAGAGGCTAAGACCGCATTGACTCAGTGCGGTATTCAGCCTCTCTGGTGTCAAGTCTGATTTTGGAAAAAAAAAAAAAAATCCAAAATCAGACAGAGTGTTGAGACCAGAGAGGCTAAGAGCGCATTGACTCAGTGCGGTATGCAGCCTCTCTGGTGTCAAGTCTGATTTTGGAAAAAAAAAAAAAAAAAAAATCCAAAATCAGACAGAGTGTTGAGACCAGAGAGGCTAAGACCGCATTGACTCACTGCGGTATTCAGCCTCTCTGGTGTCAAGTCTGATTTTGGAAAAAAAAAAAAAAAAATCCAAAATCAGACAGAGTGTTGAGACCAGAGAGGCTAAGAGCGCATTGACTCAGTGCGGTATGCAGCCTCTCTGGTGTCAAGTCTGATTTTGGAAAAAAAAAAAAAAAAAAATCCAAAATCAGACAGAGTGTTGACACCAGAGAGGCTAAGACCGCATTGACTCAGTGCGGTATTCAGCCTCTCTGGTGTCAAGTCTGATTTTGGAAAAAAAAAAAAAAATCCAAAATCAGACAGAGTGTTGAGACCAGAGAGGCTAAGAGCGCATTGACTCAGTGCGGTATGCAGCCTCTCTGGTGTCAAGTCTGATTTTGGAAAAAAAAAAAAAAAAAAAATCCAAAATCAGACAGAGTGTTGAGACCAGAGAGGCTAAGACCGCATTGACTCACTGCGGTATTCAGCCTCTCTGGTGTCAAGTCTGATTTTGGAAAAAAAAAAAAAAAAATCCAAAATCAGACAGAGTGTTGACACCAGAGAGGCTAAGACCGCATTGACTCAGTGCGGTATTCAGCCTCTCTGGTGTCAAGTCTGATTTGAGAAAAAAAAAAAAAAAAATCCAAAATCAGACAGAGTGTTGAGACCAGAGAGGCTAAGACCGCATTGACTCAGTGCGGTATTCAGCCTCTCTGGTGTCAAGTCTGATTTTGGAAAAAAAAAAAAAAAAAAAATCAGACAGAGTGTTGACACCAGAGAGGCTAAGACCGCATTGACTCAGTGCGGTATTCAGCCTCTCTGGTGTCAAGTCTGATTTTGGAAAAAAAAAAAAAAATCCAAAATCAGACAGAGTGTTGAGACCAGAGAGGCTAAGAGCGCATTGACTCAGTGCGGTATGCAGCCTCTCTGGTGTCAAGTCTGATTTTGGAAAAAAAAAAAAAAAAAATCCAAAATCAGACAGAGTGTTGACACCAGAGAGGCTAAGACCGCATTGACTCAGTGCGGTATTCAGCCTCTCTGGTGTCAAGTCTGATTTTGGAAAAAAAAAAAAAAAATCCAAAATCAGACAGAGTGTTGAGACCAGAGAGGCTAAGACCGCATTGACTCAGTGCGGTATTCAGCCTCTCTGGTGTCAAGTCTGATTTTGGAAAAAAAAAAAAAAATCCAAAATCAGACAGAGTGTTGACACCAGAGAGGCTAAGACCGCATTGACTCAGTGCGGTATTCAGCCTCTCTGGTGTCAAGTCTGATTTTGGAAAAAAAAAAAAAAATCCAAAATCAGACAGAGTGTTGACACCAGAGAGGCTAAGACCGCATTGACTCAGTGCGGTATTCAGCCTCTCTGGTGTCAAGTCTGATTTTGGAAAAAAAAAAAAAAAATCCAAAATCAGACAGAGTGTTGAGACCAGAGAGGCTAAGAGCGCATTGACTCAGTGCGGTATGCAGCCTCTCTGGTGTCAAGTCTGATTTTGGAAAAAAAAAAAAAAAAAAATCCAAAATCAGACAGAGTGTTGAGACCAGAGAGGCTAAGACCGCATTGACTCACTGCGGTATTCAGCCTCTCTGGTGTCAAGTCTGATTTTGGAAAAAAAAAAAAAAAAATCCAAAATCAGACAGAGTGTTGACACCAGAGAGGCTAAGACCGCATTGACTCAGTGCGGTATTCAGCCTCTCTGGTGTCAAGTCTGATTTTAGAAAAAAAAAAAAAAAAATCCAAAATCAGACAGAGTGTTGAGACCAGAGAGGCTAAGACCGCATTGACTCAGTGCGGTATTCAGCCTCTCTGGTGTCAAGTCTGATTTTGGAAAAAAAAAAAAAAAAAAAAATCAGACAGAGTGTTGACACCAGAGAGGCTAAGACCGCATTGACTCAGTGCGGTATTCAGCCTCTCTGGTGTCAAGTCTGATTTTGGAAAAAAAAAAAAAAATCCAAAATCAGACAGAGTGTTGAGACCAGAGAGGCTAAGAGCGCATTGACTCAGTGCGGTATGCAGCCTCTCTGGTGTCAAGTCTGATTTTGGAAAAAAAAAAAAAAAAAATCCAAAATCAGACAGAGTGTTGAGACCAGAGAGGCTAAGACCGCATTGACTCAGTGCGGTATTCAGCCTCTCTGGTGTCAAGTCTGATTTTGGAAAAAAAAAAAAAAAAAATCCAAAATCAGACAGAGTGTTGACACCAGAGAGGCTAAGACCGCATTGACTCAGTGCGGTATTCAGCCTCTCTGGTGTCAAGTCTGATTTTGGAAAAAAAAAAAAAAATCCAAAATCAGACAGAGTGTTGAGACCAGAGAGGCTAAGAGCGCATTGACTCAGTGCGGTATGCAGCCTCTCTGGTGTCAAGTCTGATTTTGGAAAAAAAAAAAAAAAAATCCAAAATCAGACAGAGTGTTCAGACCAGAGAGGCTAAGACCGCATTGACTCAGTGCGGTATTCAGCCTCTCTGGTGTCAAGTCTGATTTTGGAAAAAAAAAAAAAAAATCCAAAATCAGACAGAGTGTTGAGACCAGAGAGGCTAAGACCGCATTGACTCAGTGCGGTATTCAGCCTCTCTGGTGTCAAGTCTGATTTTGGAAAAAAAAAAAAAATCCAAAATCAGACAGAGTGTTGACACCAGAGAGGCTAAGACCGCATTGACTCAGTGCGGTATTCAGCCTCTCTGGTGTCAAGTCTGATTTTGGAAAAAAAAAAAAAAAATCCAAAATCAGACAGAGTGTTGACACCAGAGAGGCTAAGACCGCATTGACTCAGTGCGGTATTCAGCCTCTCTGGTGTCAAGTCTGATTTTGGAAAAAAAAAAAAAAAATCCAAAATCAGACAGAGTGTTGAGACCAGAGAGGCTAAGAGCGCATTGACTCAGTGCGGTATGCAGCCTCTCTGGTGTCAAGTCTGATTTTGGAAAAAAAAAAAAAAAAATCCAAAATCAGACAGAGTGTTGACACCAGAGAGGCTAAGACCGCATTGACTCAGTGCGGTATTCAGCCTCTCTGGTGTCAAGTCTGATTTTGGAAAAAAAAAAAAAAATCCAAAATCAGACAGAGTGTTGACACCAGAGAGGCTAAGACCGCATTGACTCAGTGCGGTATTCAGCCTCTCTGGTGTCAAGTCTGATTTTGGAAAAAAAAAAAAAAAATCCAAAATCAGACAGAGTGTTGAGACCAGAGAGGCTAAGAGCGCATTGACTCAGTGCGGTATGCAGCCTCTCTGGTGTCAAGTCTGATTTTGGAAAAAAAAAAAAAAAAAAATCCAAAATCAGACAGAGTGTTGAGACCAGAGAGGCTAAGACCGCATTGACTCAGTGCGGTATTCAGCCTCTCTGGTGTCAAGTCTGATTTTGGAAAAAAAAAAAAAAAAAATCCAAAATAAGACAGAGTGTTGACACCAGAGAGGCTAAGACCGCATTGACTCAGTGCGGTATTCAGCCTCTCTGGTGTCAAGTCTGATTTTGGAAAAAAAAAAAAGACCAGAGAGGCTAAGACCGCATTGACTCAGTGCGGTATTCAGCCTCTCTGGTGTCAAGTCTGATTTTGGAAAAAAAAAAAAAAAAAAATCCAAAATCAGACAGCGTGTTGAGACCAGAGAGGCTAAGACCGCATTGACTCGGTATTCAGCCTCTCTGGTGTCAAGTCTGATTTTGGAAAAAAAAAAAAAAAATCCAAAATCAGACAGAGTGTTGACACCAGAGAGGCTAAGACCGCATTGACTCAGTGCGGTATTCAGCCTCTCTGGTGTCAAGTCTGATTTTGGAAAAAAAAAAAAAATCCAAAATCAGACAGAGTGTTGACACCAGAGAGGCTAAGACCGCATTGACTCAGTGCGGTATTCAGTCTCTCTGGTGTCAAGTCTGATTTTGGAAAAAAAAAAAAAAATCCAAAATCAGACAGAGTGTTGACACCAGAGAGGCTAAGACCGCATTGACTCAGTGCGGTATTCAGCCTCTCTGGTGTCAAGTCTGATTTTGGAAAAAAAAAAAAATAATCCAAAATCAGACAGTGTTGAGACCAGAGAGGCTAAGACCGCATTGACTCAGTGCGGTATTCAGCCTCTCTGGTGTCAAGTCTGATTTTGGAAAAAAAAAAAAAAAAATCCAAAATCAGACAGAGTGTTGAGACCAGAGAGGCTAAGACCGCATTGACTCAGTGCGGTATTCAGCCTCTCTGGTGTCAAGTCTGATTTTGGAAAAAAAAAAAAAAAAAAATCCAAAATCAGACAGAGTGTTGACACCAGAGAGGCTAAGACCGCATTGACTCAGTGCGGTATTCAGCCTCTCTGGTGTCAAGTCTGATTTTGGAAAAAAAAAAAAAAAATCCAAAATCAGACAGAGTGTTGACACCAGAGAGGCTAAGACCGCATTGACTCAGTGCGGTATTCAGCCTCTCTGGTGTCAAGTCTGATTTTGGAAAAAAAAAAAAAAAAATCCAAAATCAGACAGAGTGTTGAGACCAGAGAGGCTAAGAGCGCATTGACTCAGTGCGGTATGCAGCCTCTCTGGTGTCAAGTCTGATTTTGGAAAAAAAAAAAAAAAAATCCAAAATCAGACAGAGTGTTGACACCAGAGAGGCTAAGACCGCATTGACTCAGTGCGGTATTCAGCCTCTCTGGTGTCAAGTCTGATTTTGGGAAAAAAAAAAAAAATCCAAAATCAGACAGAGTGTTGACACCAGAGAGGCTAAGACCGCATTGACTCAGTGCGGTATTCAGCCTCTCTGGTGTCAAGTCTGATTTTGGAAAAAAAAAAAAATCCAAAATCAGACAGAGTGTTGACACCAGAGAGGCTAAGACCGCATTGACTCAGTGCGGTATTCAGCCTCTCTGGTTTCAAGTCTGATTTTGGAAAAAAAAAAAAAAAAAATCCAAAATCAGACAGAGTGTTGACACCAGAGAGGCTAAGACCGCATTGACTCAGTGCGGTATTCAGCCTCTCTGGTGTCAAGTCTGATTTTGGGAAAAAAAAAAAAAAATCCAAAATCAGACAGAGTGTTGACACCAGAGAGGCTAAGACCGCATTGACTCAGTGCGGTATTCAGCCTCTCTGGTGTCAAGTCTGATTTTGGAAAAAAAAAAATCCAAAATCAGACAGAGTGTCGACACCAGAGAGGCTAAGACCGCATTGACTCAGTGCGGTATTCAGCCTCTTTGGTGTCAAGTCTGATTTTGGAAAAAAAAAAAAAAAAATCCAAAATCAGACAGAGTGTTGAGACCAGAGAGGCTAAGACCGCATTGACTCAGTGCGGTATTCAGCCTCTCTGGTGTCAAGTCTGATTTTGGAAAAAAAAAAAAAAATCCAAAATCAGACAGAGTGTTGAGACCAGAGAGGCTAAGACCGCATTGACTCAGTGCGGTATTCAGCCTCTCTGGTGTCAAGTCTGATTTTGGAAAAAAAAAAAAAATCCAAAATCAGACAGAGTGTTGACACCAGAGACCGCATTGACTCAGTGCGGTATTCAGCCTCTCTGGTGTCAAGTCTGATTTTGGAAAAAAAAAAAAAAATCCAAAATCAGACAGAGTGTTGACACCAGAGAGGCTAAGACCGCATTGACTCAGTGCGGTATTCAGCCTCTCTGGTGTCAAGTCTGATTTTGGAAAAAAAAAAAAAAAATCCAAAATCAGACAGAGTGTTGAGACCAGAGAGGCTAAGAGCGCATTGACTCAGTGCGGTATGCAGCCTCTCTGGTGTCAAGTCTGATTTTGGAAAAAAAAAAAAAAAAATCCAAAATCAGACAGAGTGTTGACACCAGAGAGGCTAAGACCGCATTGACTCAGTGCGGTATTCAGCCTCTCTGGTGTCAAGTCTGATTTTGGAAAAAAAAAAAAAAAATCCAAAATCAGACAGAGTGTTGACACCAGAGAGGCTAAGACCGCATTGACTCAGTGCGGTATTCAGCCTCTCTGGTGTCAAGTCTGATTTTGGAAAAAAAAAAAAAAAATCCAAAATCAGACAGTGTTGAGACCAGAGAGGCTAAGACCGCATTGACTCAGTGCGGTATTCAGCCTCTCTGGTGTCAAGTCTGATTTTGGAAAAAAAAAAAAAAAAATCCAAAATCAGACAGAGTGTTGAGACCAGAGAGGCTAAGACCGCATTGACTCAGTGCGGTATTCAGCCTCTCTGGTGTCAAGTCTGATTTTGGAAAAAAAAAAAAAAAAATCCAAAATCAGACAGAGTGTTGACACCAGAGAGGCTAAGACCGCATTGACTCAGTGCGGTATTCAGCCTCTCTGGTGTCAAGTCTGATTTTGGAAAAAAAAAAAAAAAATCCAAAATCAGACAGAGTGTTGACACCAGAGAGGCTAAGACCGCATTGACTCAGTGCGGTATTCAGCCTCTCTGGTGTCAAGTCTGATTTTGGAAAAAAAAAAAAAAAATCCAAAATCAGACAGAGTGTTGAGACCAGAGAGGCTAAGAGCGCATTGACTCAGTGCGGTATGCAGCCTCTCTGGTGTCAAGTCTGATTTTGGAAAAAAAAAAAAAAAAATCCAAAATCAGACAGAGTGTTGACACCAGAGAGGCTAAGACCGCATTGACTCAGTGCGGTATTCAGCCTCTCTGGTGTCAAGTCTGATTTTGGAAAAAAAAAAAAATCCAAAATCAGACAGAGTGTTGACACCAGAGAGGCTAAGACCGCATTGACTCAGTGCGGTATTCAGCCTCTCTGGTTTCAAGTCTGATTTTGGAAAAAAAAAAAAAAAAAAATCCAAAATCAGACAGAGTGTTGACACCAGAGAGGCTAAGACCGCATTGACTCAGTGCGGTATTCAGCCTCTCTGGTGTCAAGTCTGATTTTGGGAAAAAAAAAAAAAATCCAAAATCAGACAGAGTGTTGAGACCAGAGAGGCTAAGACCGCATTGACTCAGTGCGGTATTCAGCCTCTCTGGTGTCAAGTCTGATTTTGGAAAAAAAAAAAAAATCCAAAATCAGACAGAGTGTTGACACCAGAGAGGCTAAGACCGCATTGACTCAGTGCGGTATTCAGCCTCTCTGGTGTCAAGTCTGATTTTGGAAAAAAAAAAAAAAATCCAAAATCAGACAGAGTGTTGACACCAGAGAGGCTAAGACCGCATTGACTCAGTGCGGTATTCAGCCTCTCTGGTGTCAAGTCTGATTTTGGAAAAAAAAAAAAAAATCCAAAATCAGACAGAGTGTTGACACCAGAGAGGCTAAGACCGCATTGACTCAGTGCGGTATTCAGCCTCTCTGGTGTCAAGTCTGATTTTGGAAAAAAAAAAAAAAAATCCAAAATCAGACAGAGTGTTGAGACCAGAGAGGCTAAGAGCGCATTGACTCAGTGCGGTATGCAGCCTCTCTGGTGTCAAGTCTGATTTTGGAAAAAAAAAAAAAAAAATCCAAAATCAGACAGAGTGTTGACACCAGAGAGGCTAAGACCGCATTGACTCAGTGCGGTATTCAGCCTCTCTGGTGTCAAGTCTGATTTTGAAAAAAAAAAAAAAAATCCAAAATCAGACAGAGTGTTGACACCAGAGAGGCTAAGACCGCATTGACTCAGTGCGGTATTCAGCCTCTCTGGTGTCAAGTCTGATTTTGGAAAAAAAAAAAAAAAATCCAAAATCAGACAGAGTGTTGAGACCAGAGAGGCTAAGAGCGCATTGACTCAGTGCGGTATGCAGCCTCTCTGGTGTCAAGTCTGATTTTGGAAAAAAAAAAAAAAAAAATCCAAAATCAGACAGAGTGTTGAGACCAGAGAGGCTAAGAGCGCATTGACTCAGTGCGGTATGCAGCCTCTCTGGTGTCAAGTCTGATTTTGGAAAAAAAAAAAAAAAAATCCAAAATCAGACAGAGTGTTGACACCAGAGAGGCTAAGACCGCATTGACTCAGTGCGGTATTCAGCCTCTATGGTGTCAAGTCTGATTTTGGAAAAAAAAAAAAAAATCCAAAATCAGACAGAGTGTTGACACCAGAGAGGCTAAGACCGCATTGACTCAGTGCGGTATTCAGCCTCTCTGGTGTCAAGTCTGATTTTTGAAAAAAAAAAAAAAAATCCAAAATCAGACAGAGTGTTGAGACCAGAGAGGCTAAGAGCGCATTGACTCAGTGCGGTATGCAGCCTCTCTGGTGTCAAGTCTGATTTTGGAAAAAAAAAAAAAAAAAAATCCAAAATCAGACAGAGTGTTGAGACCAGAGAGGCTAAGACCGCATTGACTCAGTGCGGTATTCAGCCTCTCTGGTGTCAAGTCTGATTTTGGAAAAAAAAAAAAAAAAAATCCAAAATCAGACAGAGTGTTGACACCAGAGAGGCTAAGACCGCATTGACTCAGTGCGGTATTCAGCCTCTCTGGTGTCAAGTCTGATTTTGGAAAAAAAAAAAAAAGACCAGAGAGGCTAAGACCGCATTGACTCAGTGCGGTATTCAGCCTCTCTGGTGTCAAGTCTGATTTTGGAAAAAAAAAAAAAAAAAATCCAAAATCAGACAGAGTGTTGAGACCAGAGACGCTAAGACCGCATTGACTCAGTGCGGTATTCAGCCTCTCTGGTGTCAAGTCTGATTTTGGGAAAAAAAAAAAAAATCCAAAATCAGACAGAGTGTTGACACCAGAGAGGCTAAGACCGCATTGACTCAGTGCGGTATTCAGCCTCTCTGGTGTCAAGTCTGATTTTGGGAAAAAAAAAAAATCCAAAATCAGACAGAGTGTTGACACCAGAGAGGCTAAGACCGCATTGACTCAGTGCGGTATTCAGTCTCTCTGGTGTCAAGTCTGATTTTGGAAAAAAAAAAAAAAAATCCAAAATCAGACAGAGTGTTGACACCAGAGAGGCTAAGACCGCATTGACTCAGTGCGGTATTCAGCCTCTCTGGTGTCAAGTCTGATTTTGGAAAAAAAAAAAAAAAATCCAAAATCAGACAGTGTTGAGACCAGAGAGGCTAAGACCGCATTGACTCAGTGCGGTATTCAGCCTCTCTGGTGTTAAGTCTGATTTTGGAAAAAAAAAAAAAAAAATCCAAAATCAGACAGAGTGTTGAGACCAGAGAGGCTAAGACTGCATTGACTCAGTGCGGTATTCAGCCTCTCTGGTGTCAAGTCTGATTTTGGAAAAAAAAAAAAAAAAAAAAATCCAAAATCAGACAGAGTGTTGACACCAGAGAGGCTAAGACCGCATTGACTCAGTGCGGTATTCAGCCTCTCTGGTGTCAAGTCTGATTTTGGAAAAAAAAAAAAAAAATCCAAAATCAGACAGAGTGTTGACACCAGAGAGGCTAAGACCGCATTGACTCAGTGCGGTATTCAGCCTCTCTGGTGTCAAGTCTGATTTTGGAAAAAAAAAAAAAAATCCAAAATCAGACAGTGTTGACACCAGAGAGGCTAAGACCGCATTGACTCAGTGCGGTATTCAGCCTCTCTGGTGTCAAGTCTGATTTTGGAAAAAAAAAAAAAATCCAAAATCAGACAGAGTGTTGACACCAGAGAGGCTAAGACCGCATTGACTCAGTGCGGTATTCAGCCTCTCTGGTTTCAAGTCTGATTTTGGAAAAAAAAAAAAAAAAAAATCCAAAATCAGACAGAGTGTTGACACCAGAGAGGCTAAGACCGCATTGACTCAGTGCGGTATTCAGCCTCTCTGGTGTCAAGTCTGATTTTGGAAAAAAAAAAAAAGAAAATTCAAAATCAGACAGAGTGTTGAGACCAGAGAGGCTAAGACCGCATTGACTCAGTGCGGTATTCAGCCTCTCTGGTGTCAAGTCTGATTTTGGAAAAAAAAAAAAAATCCAAAATCAGACAGAGTGTTGACACCAGAGAGGCTAAGACCGCATTGACTCAGTGCGGTATTCAGCCTCTCTGGTGTCAAGTCTGATTTTGGAAAAAAAAAAAAAAATCCAAAATCAGACAGAGTGTTGACACCAGAGAGGCTAAGAGCGCATTGACTCAGGGCGGTATGCAGCCTCTCTGGTGTCAAGTCTGATTTTGGAAAAAAAAAAAAAAAAATCCAAAATCAGACAGAGTGTTGACACCAGAGAGGCTAAGACCGCATTGACTCAGTGCGGTATTCAGCCTCTCTGGTGTCAAGTCTGATTTTGGAAAAAAAAAAAAAAAAAAAATCCAAAATCAGACAGAGTGTTGACACCAGAGAGGCTAAGACCGCATTGACTCAGTGCGGTATTCAGCCTCTCTGGTGTCAAGTCTGATTTTGGAAAAAAAAAAAAAAAATCCAAAATCAGACAGAGTGTTGAGACCAGAGAGGCTAAGAGCGCATTGACTCAGTGCGGTATGCAGCCTCTCTGGTGTCAAGTCTGATTTTGGAAAAAAAAAAAAAAAAAAATCCAAAATCAGACAGAGTGTTGAGACCAGAGAGGCTAAGACCGCATTGACTCAGTGCGGTATTCAGCCTCTCTGGTGTCAAGTCTGATTTTGGTAAAAAAAAAAAAAAAAATCCAAAATCAGACAGAGTGTTGACACCAGAGAGGCTAAGACCGCATTGACTCAGTGCGGTATTCAGCCTCTCTGGTGTCAAGTCTGATTTTGGAAAAAAAAAAAAAAATCCAAAATCAGACAGAGTGTTGACACCAGAGAGGCTAAGACCGCATTGACTCAGTGCGGTATTCAGCCTCTCTGGTGTCAAGTCTGATTTTGGAAAAAAAAAAAAAAAAAAAATCCAAAATCAGACAGAGTGTTGACACCAGAGAGGCTAAGACCGCATTGACTCAGTGCGGTATTCAGCCTCTCTGGTGTCAAGTCTGATTTTGGAAAAAAAAAAAAAAATCCAAAATCAGACAGAGTGTTGAGACCAGAGAGGCTAAGAGCGCATTGACTCAGTGCGGTATGCAGCCTCTCTGGTGTCAAGTCTGATTTTGGAAAAAAAAAAAAAAAAAAATCCAAAATCAGACAGAGTGTTGAGACCAGAGAGGCTAAGACCGCATTGACTCAGTGCGGTATTCAGCCTCTCTGGTGTCAAGTCTGATTTTGGAAAAAAAAAAAAAAATCCAAAATCAGACAGAGTGTTGACACCAGAGAGGCTAAGACCGCATTGACTCAGCGCGGTATTCAGCCTCTCTGGTGTCAAGTCTGATTTTGGAAAAAAAAAAAAAAAATCCAAAATCAGACAGAGTGTTGAGACCAGAGAGGCTAAGAGCGCATTGACTCAGTGCGGTATGCAGCCTCTCTGGTGTCAAGTCTGATTTTGGAAAGAAAAAAAAAAAATCCAAAATCAGACAGAGTGTTGACACCAGAGAGGCTAAGACCGCATTGACTCAGTGCGGTATTCAGCCTCTCTGGTGTCAAGTCTGATTTTGAAAAAAAAAAAAAAAATCCAAAATCAGACAGAGTGTTGACACCAGAGAGGCTAAGACCGCATTGACTCAGTGCGGTATGCAGCCTCTCTGGTGTCAAGTCTGATTTTGGAAAAAAAAAAAAAAAAATCCAAAATCAGACAGAGTGTTGACACCAGAGAGGCTAAGACCGCATTGACTCAGTGCGGTATTCAGCCTCTCTGGTGTCAAGTCTGATTTTGGGGGGGAAAAAAAAAATCCAAAATCAGACAGAGTGTTGACACCAGAGAGGCTAAGACCGCATTGACTCAGTGCGGTATTCAGCCTCTCTGGTGTCAAGTCTGATTTTGGGAAAAAAAAAAAAAATCCAAAATCAGACAGAGTGTTGACACCAGAGAGGCTAAGACCGCATTGACTCAGTGCGGTATTCAGCCTCTCTGGTGTCAAGTCTGATTTTGGAAAAAAAAAAAAAAAAATCCAAAATCAGACAGAGTGTTGACACCAGAGAGGCTAAGACCGCATTGACTCAGTGCGGTATTCAGCCTCTCTGGTGACAAGTCTGATTTTGGAAAAAAAAAAAAAATCCAAAATCAGACAGAGTGTTGACACCAGAGAGGCTAAGACCGCATTGACTCAGTGCGGTATTCAGCCTCTCTGGTGTCAAGTCTGATTTTGGAAAAAAAAAAAAAAATCCAAAATCAGACAGAGTGTTGACACCAGAGAGGCTAAGACCGCATTGACTCAGTGCGGTATTCAGGCTCTCTGGTGTCAAGTCTGATTTTCGAAAAAAAAAAAAAAAAATCCAAAATCAGACAGTGTTGAGACCAGAGAGGCTAAGACCGCATTGACTCAGTGCGGTATTCAGCCTCTCTGGTGTCAAGTCTGATTTTGGAAAAAAAAAAAAAAAAATCCAAAATCAGACAGAGTGTTGACACCAGAGAGGCTAAGACCGCATTGACTCAGTGCGGTATTCAGCCTCTCTGGTGTCAAGTCTGATTTTGGAAAAAAAAAAAAAAATCCAAAATCAGACAGAGTGTTGAGACCAGAGAGGCTAAGAGCGCATTGACTCAGTGCGGTATGCAGCCTCTCTGGTGTCAAGTCTGATTTTGGAAAAAAAAAAAAAAAAATCCAAAATCAGACAGAGTGTTGACACCAGAGAGGCTAAGACCGCATTGACTCAGTGCGGTATTCAGCCTCTCTGGTGTCAAGTCTGATTTTGGAAAAAAAAAAAAAAAAAAAATCCAAAATCAGACAGAGTGTTGACACCAGAGAGGCTAAGACCGCATTGACTCAGTGCGGTATTCAGCCTCTCTGGTGTCAAGTCTGATTTTGGAAAAAAAAAAAAAAATCCAAAATCAGACAGAGTGTTGAGACCAGAGAGGCTAAGAGCGCATTGACTCAGTGCGGTATTCAGCCTCTCTGGTGTCAAGTCTGATTTTGGAAAAAAAAAAAAAAAAAAAATCCAAAATCAGACAGAGTGTTGACACCAGAGAGGCTAAGACCGCATTGACTCAGTGCGGTATTCAGCCTCTCTGGTGTCAAGTCTGATTTTGGTAAAAAAAAAAAAAAAAATCCAAAATCAGACAGAGTGTTGACACCAGAGAGGCTAAGACCGCATTGACTCAGTGCGGTATTCAGCCTCTCTGGTGTCAAGTCTGATTTTGGAAAAAAAAAAAAAAATCCAAAATCAGACAGAGTGTTGACACCAGAGAGGCTAAGACCGCATTGACTCAGTGCGGTATTCAGCCTCTCTGGTGTCAAGTCTGATTTTGGAAAAAAAAAAAAAAAAAAAATCCAAAATCAGACAGAGTGTTGACACCAGAGAGGCTAAGACCGCATTGACTCAGTGCGGTATTCAGCCTCTCTGGTGTCAAGTCTGATTTTGGAAAAAAAAAAAAAAATCCAAAATCAGACAGAGTGTTGAGACCAGAGAGGCTAAGAGCGCATTACTCAGTGCGGTATGCAGCCTCTCTGGTGTCAAGTCTGATTTTGGAAAAAAAAAAAAAAAAAAATCCAAAATCAGACAGAGTGTTGAGACCAGAGAGGCTAAGACCGCATTGACTCAGTGCGGTATTCAGCCTCTCTGGTGTCAAGTCTGATTTTGGTAAAAAAAAAAAAAAAAATCCAAAATCAGACAGAGTGTTGACACCAGAGAGGCTAAGACCGCATTGACTCAGTGCGGTATTCAGCCTCTCTGGTGTCAAGTCTGATTTTGGAAAAAAAAAAAAAAATCCAAAATCAGACAGAGTGTTGACACCAGAGAGGCTAAGACCGCATTGACTCAGCGCGGTATTCAGCCTCTCTGGTGTCAAGTCTGATTTTGGAAAAAAAAAAAAAAAATCCAAAATCAGACAGAGTGTTGAGACCAGAGAGGCTAAGAGCGCATTGACTCAGTGCGGTATGCAGCCTCTCTGGTGTCAAGTCTGATTTTGGAAAGAAAAAAAAAAAATCCAAAATCAGACAGAGTGTTGACACCAGAGAGGCTAAGACCGCATTGACTCAGTGCGGTATTCAGCCTCTCTGGTGTCAAGTCTGATTTTGAAAAAAAAAAAAAAAATCCAAAATCAGACAGAGTGTTGACACCAGAGAGGCTAAGACCGCATTGACTCAGTGCGGTATGCAGCCTCTCTGGTGTCAAGTCTGATTTTGGAAAAAAAAAAAAAAAAATCCAAAATCAGACAGAGTGTTGACACCAGAGAGGCTAAGACCGCATTGACTCAGTGCGGTATTCAGCCTCTCTGGTGTCAAGTCTGATTTTGGGGGGGAAAAAAAAAATCCAAAATCAGACAGAGTGTTGACACCAGAGAGGCTAAGACCGCATTGACTCAGTGCGGTATTCAGCCTCTCTGGTGTCAAGTCTGATTTTGGGAAAAAAAAAAAAAATCCAAAATCAGACAGAGTGTTGACACCAGAGAGGCTAAGACCGCATTGACTCAGTGCGGTATTCAGCCTCTCTGGTGTCAAGTCTGATTTTGGAAAAAAAAAAAAAAAAATCCAAAATCAGACAGAGTGTTGACACCAGAGAGGCTAAGACCGCATTGACTCAGTGCGGTATTCAGCCTCTCTGGTGACAAGTCTGATTTTGGAAAAAAAAAAAAAATCCAAAATCAGACAGAGTGTTGACACCAGAGAGGCTAAGACCGCATTGACTCAGTGCGGTATTCAGCCTCTCTGGTGTCAAGTCTGATTTTGGAAAAAAAAAAAAAAATCCAAAATCAGACAGAGTGTTGACACCAGAGAGGCTAAGACCGCATTGACTCAGTGCGGTATTCAGGCTCTCTGGTGTCAAGTCTGATTTTCGAAAAAAAAAAAAAAAAATCCAAAATCAGACAGTGTTGAGACCAGAGAGGCTAAGACCGCATTGACTCAGTGCGGTATTCAGCCTCTCTGGTGTCAAGTCTGATTTTGGAAAAAAAAAAAAAAAAATCCAAAATCAGACAGAGTGTTGACACCAGAGAGGCTAAGACCGCATTGACTCAGTGCGGTATTCAGCCTCTCTGGTGTCAAGTCTGATTTTGGAAAAAAAAAAAAAAAATCCAAAATCAGACAGATTGTTGACACCAGAGAGGCTAAGACCGCATGGACTCAGTGCGGTATTCAGCCTCTCTGGTGTCAAGTCTGATTTTGGAAAAAAAAAAAAAAATCCAAAATCAGACAGAGTGTTGACACCAGAGAGGCTAAGACCGCATTGACTCAGTGCGGTATTCAGCCTCTCTGGTGTCAAGTCTGATTTTGGAAAAAAAAAAAAAAATCCAAAATCAGACAGAGTGTTGAGACCAGAGAGGCTAAGAGCGCATTGACTCAGTGCGGTATGCAGCCTCTCTGGTGTCAAGTCTGATTTTGGAAAAAAAAAAAAAAAAAATCCAAAATCAGACAGAGTGTTGACACCAGAGAGGCTAAGACCGCATTGACTCAGTGCGGTATTCAGCCTCTCTGGTGTCAAGTCTGATTTTGGAAAAAAAAAAAAAAAATCCAAAATCAGACAGAGTGTTGAGACCAGAGAGGCTAAGAGCGCATTGACTCAGTGCGGTATGCAGCCTCTCTGGTGTCAAGTCTGATTTTGGAAAAAAAAAAAAAAAAAAAAAAAAAATTAGACAGAGTGTTGAGACCAGAGAGGCTAAGAGCGCATTGACTCAGTGCAGTATGCAGCCTCTCTGGTGTCAAGTCTGATTTTGGAAAAAAAAAAAAAAAAATCCAAAATCAGACAGAGTGTTGACACCAGAGAGGCTAAGACCGCATTGACTCAGTGCGGTATTCAGCCTCTCTGGTGTCAAGTCTGATTTTGGAAAAAAAAAAAAAAATCCAAAATCAGACAGAGTGTTGACACCAGAGAGGCTAAGACCGCATTGACTCAGTGCGGTATTCAGCCTCTCTGGTGTCAAGTCTGATTTTTGAAAAAAAAAAAAAAAATCCAAAATCAGACAGAGTGTTGAGACCAGAGAGGCTAAGAGCGCATTGACTCAGTGCGGTATGCAGCCTCTCTGGTGTCAAGTCTGATTTTGGAAAAAAAAAAAAAAAAAAATCCAAAATCAGACAGAGTGTTGAGACCAGAGAGGCTAAGACTGCATTGACTCAGTGCGGTATTCAGCCTCTCTGGTGTCAAGTCTGATTTTGGAAAAAAAAAAAAAAAAAATCCAAAATCAGACAGAGTGTTGACACCAGAGAGGCTAAGACCGCATTGACTCAGTGCGGTATTCAGCCTCTCTGGTGTCAAGTCTGATTTTGGAAAAAAAAAAAAGACCAGAGAGGCTAAGACCGCATTGACTCAGTGCGGTATTCAGCCTTTCTGGTGTCAAGTCTGATTTTGGAAAAAAAAAAAAAAAAAAATCCAAAATCAGACAGAGTGTTGAGACCAGAGAGGCTAAGACCGCATTGACTCAGTGCGGTATTCAGCCTCTCTGGTGTCAAGTCTGATTTTGGAAAAAAAAAAAAAAAATCCAAAATCAGACAGAGTGTTGACACCAGAGAGGCTAAGACCGCATTGACTCAGTGCGGTATTCAGCCTCTCTGGTGTCAAGTCTGATTTTGGGAAAAAAAAAAAAATCCAAAATCAGACAGAGTGTTGACACCAGAGAGGCTAAGACCGCATTGACTCAGTGCGGTATTCAGTCTCTCTGGTGTCAAGTCTGATTTTGGAAAAAAAAAAAAAAAATCCAAAATCAGACAGAGTGTTGAGACCAGAGAGGCTAAGACCGCATTGACTCAGTGCGGTATTCAGCCTCTCTGGTGTCAAGTCTGATTTTGGAAAAAAAAAAAAAAAAAATCCAAAATCAGACAGAGTGTTGACACCAGAGAGGCTAAGACCGCATTGACTCAGTGCGGTATTCAGCCTCTCTGGTGTCAAGTCTGATTTTGGAAAAAAAAAAAAAAAATCCAAAATCAGACAGAGTGTTGACACCAGAGAGGCTAAGACCGCATTGACTCAGTGCGGTATTCAGCCTCTCTGGTGTCAAGTCTGATTTTGGAAAAAAAAAAAAAATCCAAAATCAGACAGTGTTGACACCAGAGAGGCTAAGACCGCATTGACTCAGTGCGGTATTCAGCCTCTCTGGTGTCAAGTCTGATTTTGGAAAAAAAAAAAAAAATCCAAAATCAGACAGAGTGTTGACACCAGAGAGGCTAAGACCGCATTGACTCAGTGCGGTATTCAGCCTCTCTGGTGTCAAGTCTGATTTTGGAAAAAAAAAAAAAAAATCCAAAATCAGACAGAGTGTTGAGACCAGAGAGGCTAAGAGCGCATTGACTCAGTGCGGTATGCAGCCTCTCTGGTGTCAAGTCTGATTTTGAAAAAAAAAAAAAAAAAAATCCAAAATCAGACAGAGTGTTGACACCAGAGAGGCTAAGACCGCATTGACTCAGTGCGGTATTCAGCCTCTCTGGTGTCAAGTCTGATTTTGGGAAAAAAAAAAAAAATCCAAAATCAGACAGAGTGTTGACACCAGAGAGGCTAAGACCGCATTGACTCAGTGCGGTATTCAGCCTCTCTGGTGTCAAGTCTGATTTTGGAAAAAAAAAAAAAATCCAAAATCAGACAGAGTGTTGACACCAGAGAGGCTAAGACCGCATTGACTCAGTGCGGTATTCAGCCTCTCTGGTGTCAAGTCTGATTTTGGAAAAAAAAAAAAAATCCAAAATCAGACAGAGTGTTGACACCAGAGAGGCTAAGACCGCATTGACTCAGTGCGGTATTCAGCCTCTCTGGTTTCAAGTCTGATTTTGGAAAAAAAAAAAAAAAAAAATCCAAAATCAGACAGAGTGTTGACACCAGAGAGGCTAAGACCGCATTGACTCAGTGCGGTATTCAGCCTCTCTGGTGTCAAGTCTGATTTTGGAAAAAAAAAAAAAAAAATCCAAAATCAGACAGAGTGTTGAGACCAGAGAGGCTAAGACCGCATTGACTCAGTGCGGTATTCAGCCTCTCTGGTGTCAAGTCTGATTTTGGAAAAAAAAAAAAAATCCAAAATCAGACAGAGTGTTGACACCAGAGAGGCTAAGACCGCATTGACTCAGTGCGGTATTCAGCCTCTCTGGTGTCAAGTCTGATTTTGGAAAAAAAAAAAAAAAATCCAAAATCAGACAGAGTGTTGACACCAGAGAGGCTAAGACCGCATTGACTCAGTGCGGTATTCAGCCTCTCTGGTGTCAAGTCTGATTTTGGAAAAAAAAAAAAAAAATCCAAAATCAGACAGAGTGTTGAGACCAGAGAGGCTAAGAGCGCATTGACTCAGTGCGGTATGCAGCCTCTCTGGTGTCAAGTCTGATTTTGGAAAAAAAAAAAAAAAAATCCAAAATCAGACAGAGTGTTGACACCAGAGAGGCTAAGACCGCATTGACTCAGTGCGGTATTCAGCCTCTCTGGTGTCAAGTCTGATTTTGGAAAAAAAAAAAAAAATCCAAAATCAGACAGAGTGTTGACACCAGAGAGGCTAAGACCGCATTGACTCAGTGCGGTATTCAGCCTCTCTGGTGTCAAGTCTGATTTTGGAAAAAAAAAAAAAAATCCAAAATCAGACAGAGTGTTGAGACCAGAGAGGCTAAGAGCGCATTGACTCAGTGCGGTATGCAGCCTCTCTGGTGTCAAGTCTGATTTTGGAAAAAAAAAAAAAAAAAAATCCAAAATCAGACAGAGTGTTGAGACCAGAGAGGCTAAGACCGCATTGACTCAGTGCGGTATTCAGCCTCTCTGGTGTCAAGTCTGATTTTGGAAAAAAAAAAAAAAAAAAATCCAAAATCAGACAGAGTGTTGACACCAGAGAGGCTAAGACCGCATTGACTCAGTGCGGTATTCAGCCTCTCTGGTGTCAAGTCTGATTTTGGAAAAAAAAAAAAAAATCCAAAATCAGACAGAGTGTTGACACCAGAGAGGCTAAGACCGCATTGACTCAGTGCGGTATTCAGCCTCTCTGGTGTCAAGTCTGATTTTGGAAAAAAAAAAAAAAAAATCCAAAATCAGACAGAGTGTTGAGACCAGAGAGGCTAAGAGCGCATTGACTCAGTGCGGTATGCAGCCTCTCTGGTGTCAAGTCTGATTTTGGAAAAAAAAAAAAAAAAAAATCCAAAATCAGACAGAGTGTTGAGACCAGAGAGGCTAAGACCGCATTGACTCAGTGCGGTATTCAGCCTCTCTGGTGTCAAGTCTGATTTTGGAAAAAAAAAAAAAAAAAAATCCAAAACCAGACAGAGTGTTGACACCAGAGAGGCTAAGACCGCATTGACTCAGTGCGGTATTCAGCCTCTCTGGTGTCAAGTCTGATTTTGGAAAAAAAAAAAAAATCCAAAATCAGACAGTGTTGACACCAGAGAGGCTAAGACCGCATTGACTCAGTGCGGTATTCAGCCTCTCTGGTGTCAAGTCTGATTTTGGAAAAAAAAAAAAAAATCCAAAATCAGACAGAGTGTTGACACCAGAGAGGCTAAGACCGCATTGACTCAGTGCGGTATTCAGCCTCTCTGGTGTCAAGTCTGATTTTGGAAAAAAAAAAAAAAAATCCAAAATCAGACAGAGTGTTGAGACCAGAGAGGCTAAGAGCGCATTGACTCAGTGCGGTATGCAGCCTCTCTGGTGTCAAGTCTGATTTTGGAAAAAAAAAAAAAAAAAATCCAAAATCAGACAGAGTGTTGACACCAGAGAGGCTAAGACCGCATTGACTCAGTGCGGTATTCAGCCTCTCTGGTGTCAAGTCTGATTTTGGGAAAAAAAAAAAAAAATCCAAAATCAGACAGAGTGTTGACACCAGAGAGGCTAAGACCGCATTGACTCAGTGCGGTATTCAGCCTCTCTGGTGTCAAGTCTGATTTTGGAAAAAAAAAAAAATCCAAAATCAGACAGAGTGTTGACACCAGAGAGGCTAAGACCGCATTGACTCAGTGCGGTATTCAGCCTCTCTGGTGTCAAGTCTGATTTTGGAAAAAAAAAAAAAAAAATCCAAAATCAGACAGAGTGTTGAGACCAGAGAGGCTAAGACCGCATTGACTCAGTGCGGTATTCAGCCTCTCTGGTGTCAAGTCTGATTTTGGAAAAAAAAAAAAAATCCAAAATCAGACAGAGTGTTGACACCAGAGAGGCTAAGACCGCATTGACTCAGTGCGGTATTCAGCCTCTCTGGTGTCAAGTCTGATTTTGGAAAAAAAAAAAAAAAATCCAAAATCAGACAGAGTGTTGACACCAGAGAGGCTAAGACCGCATTGACTCAGTGCGGTATTCAGCCTCTCTGGTGTCAAGTCTGATTTTGGAAAAAAAAAAAAAAAAATCCAAAATCAGACAGAGTGTTGACACCAGAGAGGCTAAGACCGCATTGACTCAGTGCGGTATTCAGCCTCTCTGGTGTCAAGTAGAGTGCTGCAAACCCGAGGGTACCCTCGCGGGCCCCTCGGGCCTGCCAATACGGGCCAAGGCCGGGCTCGTTTTTTCTTTTTTTTTAATTAATAGGTCCGGGCCGGGCCGGGGTCGGGCCGTTTTTCAATAATTAAATAAAATAACGTTGTATTACTCGCTTGATTTTACACAGCAGAGCAGTCACACAAAGAGGAGGAGCGCACACTGCACAGACACTCGCCTAGCCACAGCCACACACACACAGACACACACACCCTCACCGTGACGTAGTCTGCCACTCCGTCAGCGTAAAAAACAACAACAAAACAAGCCACGTGTCCGTGTCCGTGTCGTGAGAGAGAGAGAGAAATAAGATCGATGGACATAAAACAAAGTTTGCGAGGGGAGAGTTAAACAGTCCCCACTGCAGTAGGGAAAGCTCATTTCAACCTGTTCAAAATGAACCCATCTACCATACATTGTGAGGACACTAATGTGACGTTATTCAATGCAGCTATAAACGGTAAGTCTGCTGTTTTAATTTCGATATGCTTGAGTGACATAATGTTTCAGTTTGTGGGCATTGTTGCTGTTGGCAATTAAACGATCTAACGTTCTCTTTCTCGAGACATGTGTGGATGTTGATAGGCCACGGTAGCGTGTGTGAGAGGGGGAGAGAGAGACAGAGAGAAAGCTGCAGTGTTTGTCTTCATAGGCAACACAGTCTAGCAACGTTTTGTACCAACGAGTTCAGCAGCGCGGCAGCATGCACAGAGAGGGAGAGAGAGATGTGTCGTCATATCGTGATATTGATGTCGGGCCTCGCAACGGGCTCGGGCCAATTAATTTCATGACTCATCCGGGCCGGGTCGGGCACGGGCCTGCATGTCACGGGCCGGGGAGGGCTCGGGCCGAGATTTCAGGCCCGCGCAGCTCTCTAGTTTCAAGTCTGATTTTGGAAAAAAAAAAAAATCCAAAATCAGACAAAGTGTTGACACCAGAGAGGCTAAGACCGCATTGACTCAGTGCGGTATTCAGCCTCTCTGGTTTCAAGTCTGATTTTGGAAAAAAAAAAAAAAAAAAATCCAAAATCAGACAGAGTGTTGACACCAGAGAGGCTAAGACCGCATTGACTCAGTGCGGTATTCAGCCTCTCTGGTGTCAAGTCTGATTTTGGAAAAAAAAAAAAAAAATCCAAAATCAGACAGAGTGTTGAGACCAGAGAGGCTAAGACCGCATTGACTCAGTGCGGTATTCAGCCTCTCTGGTGTCAAGTCTGATTTTGGAAAAAAAAAAAAAATCAAAAATCAGACAGAGTGTTGACACCAGAGAGGCTAAGACCGCATTGACTCAGTGCGGTATTCAGCCTCTCTGGTGTCAAGTCTGATTTTGGAAAAAAAAAAAAAATCCAAAATCAGACAGAGTGTTGACACCAGAGAGGCTAAGACCGCATTGACTCAGTGCGGTATTCAGCCTCTCTGGTGTCAAGTCTGATTTTGGAAAAAAAAAAAAAAAAATCCAAAATCAGACAGAGTGTTGAGACCAGAGAGGCTAAGAGCGCATTGACTCAGTGCGGTATGCAGCCTCTCTGGTGTCAAGTCTGATTTTGGAAAAAAAAAAAAAAAAATCCAAAATCAGACAGAGTGTTGACACCAGAGAGGCTAAGACCGCATTGACTCAGTGCGGTATTCAGCCTCTCTGGTGTCAAGTCTGATTTTGGAAAAAAAAAAAAAAATCCAAAATCAGACAGAGTGTTGACACCAGAGAGGCTAAGACCGCATTGACTCAGTGCGGTATTCAGCCTCTCTGGTTTCAAGTCTGATTTTGGAAAAAAAAAAAAAAAAAATCCAAAATCAGACAGAGTGTTGACACCAGAGAGGCTAAGACCGCATTGACTCAGTGCGGTATTCAGCCTCTCTGGTGTCAAGTCTGATTTTGGAAAAAAAAAAAAAAAATCCAAAATCAGACAGAGTGTTGAGACCAGAGAGGCTAAGACCGCATTGACTCAGTGCGGTATTCAGCCTCTCTGGTGTCAAGTCTGATTTTGGAAAAAAATAAAAAATCCAAAATCAGACAGAGTGTTGACACCAGAGAGGCTAAGACCGCATTGACTCAGTGCGGTATTCAGCCTCTCTGGTGTCAAGTCTGATTTTGGAAAAAAAAAAAAAATCCAAAATCAGACAGAGTGTTGACACCAGAGAGGCTAAGACCGCATTGACTCAGTGCGGTATTCAGCCTCTCTGGTGTCAAGTCTGATTTTGGAAAAAAAAAAAAAAAAATCCAAAATCAGACAGAGTGTTGAGACCAGAGAGGCTAAGAGCGCATTGACTCAGTGCGGTATGCAGCCTCTCTGGTGTCAAGTCTGATTTTGGAAAAAAAAAAAAAAAAATCCAAAATCAGACAGAGTGTTGACACCAGAGAGGCTAAGACCGCATTGACTCAGTGCGGTATTCAGCCTCTCTGGTGTCAAGTCTGATTTTGGAAAAAAAAAAAAAAATCCAAAATCAGACAGAGTGTTGACACCAGAGAGGCTAAGACCGCATTGACTCAGTGCGGTATTCAGCCTCTCTGGTGTCAAGTCTGATTTTGGAAAAAAAAAAAAGAAATCCAAAATCAGACAGAGTGTTGAGACCAGAGAGGCTAAGAGCGCATTGACTCAGTGCGGTATGCAGCCTCTCTGGTGTCAAGTCTGATTTTGGAAAAAAAAAAAAAAAAAAATCCAAAATCAGACAGAGTGTTGAGACCAGAGAGGCTAAGACCGCATTGACTCAGTGCGGTATTCAGCCTCTCTGGTGTCAAGTCTGATTTTGAAAAAAAAAAAAAAAAAAATCCAAAATCAGACAGAGTGTTGACACCAGAGAGGCTAAGACCGCATTGACTCAGTGCGGTATTCAGCCTCTCTGGTGTCAAGTCTGATTTTGGGAAAAAAAAAAAAAAATCCAAAATCAGACAGAGTGTTGACACCAGAGAGGCTAAGACCGCATTGACTCAGTGCGGTATTCAGCCTCTCTGGTGTCAAGTCTGATTTTGGAAAAAAAAAAAAAAAATCCAAAATCAGACAGAGTGTTGAGACCAGAGAGGCTAAGAGCGCATTGACTCAGTGCGGTATGCAGCCTCTCTGGTGTCAAGTCTGATTTTGGAAAAAAAAAAAAAAAAATCCAAAATCAGACAGAGTGTTGACACCAGAGAGGCTAAGACCGCATTGACTCAGTGCGGTATTCAGCCTCTCTGGTGTCAAGTCTGATTTTGGAAAAAAAAAAAAAAATCCAAAATCAGACAGAGTGTTGACACCAGAGAGGCTAAGACCGCATTGACTCAGTGCGGTATTCAGCCTCTCTGGTGTCATGTCTGATTTTGGAAAAAAAAAAAAAAAATCCAAAATCAGACAGAGTGTTGAGACCAGAGAGGCTAAGAGCGCATTGACTCAGTGCGGTATGCAGCCTCTCTGGTGTCAAGTCTGATTTTGGAAAAAAAAAAAAGACCAGAGAGGCTAAGACCGCATTGACTCAGTGCGGTATTCAGCCTCTCTGGTGTCAAGTCTGATTTTGGAAAAAAAAAAAAAAAAAAATCCAAAATCAGACAGAGTGTTGAGACCAGAGAGGCTAAGACCGCATTGACTCAGTGCGGTATTCAGCCTCTCTGGTGTCAAGTCTGATTTTGGAAAAAAAAAAAAAAAATCCAAAATCAGACAGAGTGTTGACACCAGAGAGGCTAAGACCGCATTGACTCAGTGCGGTATTCAGCCTCTCTGGTGTCAAGTCTGATTTTGGAAAAAAAAAAAAAATCCAAAATCAGACAGTGTTGACACCAGAGAGGCTAAGACCGCATTGACTCAGTGCGGTATTCAGCCTCTCTGGTGTCAAGTCTGATTTTGGAAAAAAAAAAAAAAATCCAAAATCAGACAGAGTGTTGACACCAGAGAGGCTAAGACCGCATTGACTCAGTGCGGTATTCAGCCTCTCTGGTGTCAAGTCTGATTTTGGAAAAAAAAAAAAAAAATCCAAAATCAGACAGAGTGTTGAGACCAGAGAGGCTAAGAGCGCATTGACTCAGTGCGGTATGCAGCCTCTCTGGTGTCAAGTCTGATTTTGGAAAAAAAAAAAAAAAAAATTCAAAATCAGACAGAGTGTTGACACCAGAGAGGCTAAGACCGCATTGACTCAGTGCGGTATTCAGCCTCTCTGGTGTCAAGTCTGATTTTGGGAAAAAAAAAAAAAATCCAAAATCAGACAGAGTGTTGACACCAGAGAGGCTAAGACCGCATTGACTCAGTGCGGTATTCAGCCTCTCTGGTGTCAAGTCTGATTTTGGAAAAAAAAAAAAATCCAAAATCAGACAGAGTGTTGACACCAGAGAGGCTAAGACCGCATTGACTCAGTGCGGTATTCAGCCTCTCTGGTTTCAAGTCTGATTTTGGAAAAAAAAAAAAAAAAAAATCCAAAATCAGACAGAGTGTTGACACCAGAGAGGCTAAGACCGCATTGACTCAGTGCGGTATTCAGCCTCTCTGGTGTCAAGTCTGATTTTGGAAAAAAAAAAAAAAATCCAAAATCAGACAGAGTGTTGACACCAGAGAGGCTAAGACCGCATTGACTCAGTGCGGTATTCAGCCTCTCTGGTGTCAAGTCTGATTTTGGAAAAAAAAAAAAAAAATCCAAAATCAGACAGAGTGTTGAGACCAGAGAGGCTAAGAGCGCATTGACTCAGTGCGGTATGCAGCCTCTCTGGTGTCAAGTCTGATTTTGGAAAAAAAAAAAAAAAATCCAAAATCAGACAGAGTGTTGACACCAGAGAGGCTAAGACCGCATTGACTCAGTGCGGTATTCAGCCTCTCTGGTGTCAAGTCTGATTTTGGAAAAAAAAAAAAAAATCCAAAATCAGACAGAGTGTTGACACCAGAGAGGCTAAGACCGCATTGACTCAGTGCGGTATTCAGCCTCTCTGGTGTCAAGTCTGATTTTGGAAAAAAAAAAAAGAAATCCAAAATCAGACAGAGTGTTGAGACCAGAGAGGCTAAGAGCGCATTGACTCAGTGCGGTATGCAGCCTCTCTGGTGTCAAGTCTGATTTTGGAAAAAAAAAAAAAAAAATCCAAAATCAGACAGAGTGTTGACACCAGAGAGGCTAAGACCGCATTGACTCAGTGCGGTATTCAGCCTCTCTGGTGTCAAGTCTGATTTTGGAAAAAAAAAAAAAAATCCAAAATCAGACAGAGTGTTGACACCAGAGAGGCTAAGACCGCATTGACTCAGTGCGGTATTCAGCCTCTCTGGTGTCATGTCTGATTTTGGAAAAAAAAATAAAAAATCCAAAATCAGACAGAGTGTTGAGACCAGAGAGGCTAAGAGCGCATTGACTCAGTGCGGTATGCAGCCTCTCTGGTGTCAAGTCTGATTTTGGAAAAAAAAAAAAGACCAGAGAGGCTAAGACCGCATTGACTCAGTGCGGTATTCAGCCTCTCTGGTGTCAAGTCTGATTTTGGAAAAAAAAAAAAAAAAAAATCCAAAATCAGACAGAGTGTTGAGACCAGAGAGGCTAAGACCGCATTGACTCAGTGCGGTATTCAGCCTCTCTGGTGTCAAGTCTGATTTTGGAAAAAAAAAAAAAAAATCCAAAATCAGACAGAGTGTTGACACCAGAGAGGCTAAGACCGCATTGACTCAGTGCGGTATTCAGCCTCTCTGGTGTCAAGTCTGATTTTGGAAAAAAAAAAAAAATCCAAAATCAGACAGTGTTGACACCAGAGAGGCTAAGACCGCATTGACTCAGTGCGGTATTCAGCCTCTCTGGTGTCAAGTCTGATTTTGGAAAAAAAAAAAAAAATCCAAAATCAGACAGAGTGTTGACACCAGAGAGGCTAAGACCGCATTGACTCAGTGCGGTATTCAGCCTCTCTGGTGTCAAGTCTGATTTTGGAAAAAAAAAAAAAAAATCCAAAATCAGACAGAGTGTTGAGACCAGAGAGGCTAAGAGCGCATTGACTCAGTGCGGTATGCAGCCTCTCTGGTGTCAAGTCTGATTTTGGAAAAAAAAAAAAAAAAAATCCAAAATCAGACAGAGTGTTGACACCAGAGAGGCTAAGACCGCATTGACTCAGTGCGGTATTCAGCCTCTCTGGTGTCAAGTCTGATTTTGGAAAAAAAAAAAAAAATCCAAAATCAGACAGAGTGTTGACACCAGAGAGGCTAAGACCGCATTGACTCAGTGCGGTATTCAGCCTCTCTGGTGTCAAGTCTGATTTTGGAAAAAAAAAAAAAAAATCCAAAATCAGACAGAGTGTTGACACCAGAGAGGCTAAGACCGCATTGACTCAGTGCGGTATTCAGCCTCTCTGGTGTCAAGTCTGATTTTGGAAAAAAAAAAAAAAAATCCAAAATCAGACAGAGTGTTGAGACCAGAGAGGCTAAGAGCGCATTGACTCAGTGCGGTATGCAGCCTCTCTGGTGTCAAGTCTGATTTTGGAAAAAAAAAAAAAAAAATCCAAAATCAGACAGAGTGTTGACACCAGAGAGGCTAAGACCGCATTGACTCAGTGCGGTATTCAGCCTCTCTGGTGTCAAGTCTGATTTTGGAAAAAAAAAAAAAAATCCAAAATCAGACAGAGTGTTGACACCAGAGAGGCTAAGACCGCATTGACTCAGTGCGGTATTCAGCCTCTCTGGTGTCATGTCTGATTTTGGAAAAAAAAATAAAAAATCCAAAATCAGACAGAGTGTTGAGACCAGAGAGGCTAAGAGCGCATTGACTCAGTGCGGTATGCAGCCTCTCTGGTGTCAAGTCTGATTTTGGAAAAAAAAAAAAGACCAGAGAGGCTAAGACCGCATTGACTCAGTGCGGTATTCAGCCTCTCTGGTGTCAAGTCTGATTTTGGAAAAAAAAAAAAAAAAAATCCAAAATCAGACAGAGTGTTGAGACCAGAGAGGCTAAGACCGCATTGACTCAGTGCGGTATTCAGCCTCTCTGGTGTCAAGTCTGATTTTGGAAAAAAAAAAAAAAAATCCAAAATCAGACAGAGTGTTGACACCAGAGAGGCTAAGACCGCATTGACTCAGTGCGGTATTCAGCCTCTCTGGTGTCAAGTCTGATTTTGGAAAAAAAAAAAAAATCCAAAATCAGACAGTGTTGACACCAGAGAGGCTAAGACCGCATTGACTCAGTGCGGTATTCAGCCTCTCTGGTGTCAAGTCTGATTTTGGAAAAAAAAAAAAAAATCCAAAATCAGACAGAGTGTTGACACCAGAGAGGCTAAGACCGCATTGACTCAGTGCGGTATTCAGCCTCTCTGGTGTCAAGTCTGATTTTGGAAAAAAAAAAAAAAAATCCAAAATCAGACAGAGTGTTGAGACCAGAGAGGCTAAGAGCGCATTGACTCAGTGCGGTATGCAGCCTCTCTGGTGTCAAGTCTGATTTTGGAAAAAAAAAAAAAAAAATTCAAAATCAGACAGAGTGTTGACACCAGAGAGGCTAAGACCGCATTGACTCAGTGCGGTATTCAGCCTCTCTGGTGTCAAGTCTGATTTTGGGAAAAAAAAAAAAAATCCAAAATCAGACAGAGTGTTGACACCAGAGAGGCTAAGACCGCATTGACTCAGTGCGGTATTCAGCCTCTCTGGTGTCAAGTCTGATTTTGGAAAAAAAAAAAAATCCAAAATCAGACAGAGTGTTGACACCAGAGAGGCTAAGACCGCATTGACTCAGTGCGGTATTCAGCCTCTCTGGTGTCAAGTCTGATTTTGGAAAAAAAAAAAAAATCCAAAATCAGACAGAGTGTTGACACCAGAGAGGCTAAGACCGCATTGACTCAGTGCGGTATTCAGCCTCTCTGGTTTCAAGTCTGATTTTGGAAAAAAAAAAAAAAAAAATCCAAAATCAGACAGAGTGTTGACACCAGAGAGGCTAAGACCGCATTGACTCAGTGCGGTATTCAGCCTCTCTGGTGTCAAGTCTGATTTTGGAAAAAAAAAAAAAAATCCAAAATCAGACAGAGTGTTGACACCAGAGAGGCTAAGACCGCATTGACTCAGTGCGGTATTCAGCCTCTCTGGTGTCAAGTCTGATTTTGGAAAAAAAAAAAAAAAATCCAAAATCAGACAGAGTGTTGAGACCAGAGAGGCTAAGAGCGCATTGACTCAGTGCGGTATGCAGCCTCTCTGGTGTCAAGTCTGATTTTGGAAAAAAAAAAAAAAAAATCCAAAATCAGACAGAGTGTTGACACCAGAGAGGCTAAGACCGCATTGACTCAGTGCGGTATTCAGCCTCTCTGGTGTCAAGTCTGATTTTGGAAAAAAAAAAAAAAATCCAAAATCAGACAGAGTGTTGACACCAGAGAGGCTAAGACCGCATTGACTCAGTGCGGTATTCAGCCTCTCTGGTGTCAAGTCTGATTTTGGAAAAAAAAAAAAGAAATCCAAAATCAGACAGAGTGTTGAGACCAGAGAGGCTAAGAGCGCATTGACTCAGTGCGGTATGCAGCCTCTCTGGTGTCAAGTCTGATTTTGGAAAAAAAAAAAAAAAAAATCCAAAATCAGACAGAGTGTTGAGACCAGAGAGGCTAAGACCGCATTGACTCAGTGCGGTATTCAGCCTCTCTGGTGTCAAGTCTGATTTTGGAAAAAAAAAAAAAAAAATCCAAAATCAGACAGAGTGTTGACACCAGAGAGGCTAAGACCGCATTGACTCAGTGCGGTATTCAGCCTCTCTGGTGTCAAGTCTGATTTTGGAAAAAAAAAAAAAAATCCAAAATCAGACAGAGTGTTGACACCAGAGAGGCTAAGACCGCATTGACTCAGTGCGGTATTCAGCCTCTCTGGTGTCAAGTCTGATTTTGGAAAAAAAAAAAAAAAATCCAAAATCAGACAGAGTGTTGAGACCAGAGAGGCTAAGAGCGCATTGACTCAGTGCGGTATGCAGCCTCTCTGGTGTCAAGTCTGATTTTGGAAAAAAAAAAAAAAAAATCCAAAATCAGACAGAGTGTTGACACCAGAGAGGCTAAGACCGCATTGACTCAGTGCGGTATTCAGCCTCTCTGGTGTCAAGTCTGATTTTGGAAAAAAAAAAAAAAATCCAAAATCAGACAGAGTGTTGACACCAGAGAGGCTAAGACCGCATTGACTCAGTGCGGTATTCAGCCTCTCTGGTGTCAAGTCTGATTTTGGAAAAAAAAAAAAAAAATCCAAAATCAGACAGAGTGTTGAGACCAGAGAGGCTAAGAGCGCATTGACTCAGTGCGGTATGCAGCCTCTCTGGTGTCAAGTCTGATTTTGGGAAAAAAAAAAAAAAAAAATCCAAAATCAGACAGAGTGTTGAGACCAGAGAGGCTAAGACCGCATTGACTCAGTGCGGTATTCAGCCTCTCTGGTGTCAAGTCTGATTTTGGAAAAAAAAAAAAAAAAAATCCAAAATCAGACAGAGTGTTGACACCAGAGAGGCTAAGACCGCATTGACTCAGTGCGGTATTCAGCCTCTCTGGTGTCAAGTCTGATTTTGGAAAAAAAAAAAAAGACCAGAGAGGCTAAGACCGCATTGACTCAGTGCGGTATTCAGCCTCTCTGGTGTCAAGTCTGATTTTGGAAAAAAAAAAAAAAAAAAATCCAAAATCAGACAGAGTGTTGAGACCAGAGAGGCTAAGACCGCATTGACTCAGTGCGGTATTCAGCCTCTCTGGTGTCAAGTCTGATTTTGGAAAAAAAAAAAAAAAATCCAAAATCAGACAGAGTGTTGACACCAGAGAGGCTAAGACCGCATTGACTCAGTGCGGTATTCAGCCTCTCTGGTGTCAAGTCTGATTTTGGAAAAAAAAAAAAAATCCAAAATCAGACAGTGTTGACACCAGAGAGGCTAAGACCGCATTGACTCAGTGCGGTATTCAGCCTCTCTGGTGTCAAGTCTGATTTTGGAAAAAAAAAAAAAAATCCAAAATCAGACAGAGTGTTGACACCAGAGAGGCTAAGACCGCATTGACTCAGTGCGGTATTCAGCCTCTCTGGTGTCAAGTCTGATTTTGGAAAAAAAAAAAAAAAATCCAAAATCAGACAGAGTGTTGAGACCAGAGAGGCTAAGAGCGCATTGACTCAGTGCGGTATGCAGCCTCTCTGGTGTCAAGTCTGATTTTGGGAAAAAAAAAAAAAAAAATCCAAAATCAGACAGAGTGTTGACACCAGAGAGGCTAAGACCGCATTGACTCAGTGCGGTATTCAGCCTCTCTGGTGTCAAGTCTGATTTTGGGAAAAAAAAAAAAAATCCAAAATCAGACAGAGTGTTGACACCAGAGAGGCTAAGACCGCATTGACTCAGTGCGGTATTCAGCCTCTCTGGTGTCAAGTCTGATTTTGGAAAAAAAAAAAAATCCAAAATCAGACAGAGTGTTGACACCAGAGAGGCTAAGACCGCATTGACTCAGTGCGGTATTCAGCCTCTCTGGTGTCAAGTCTGATTTTGGAAAAAAAAAAAAAATCCAAAATCAGACAGAGTGTTGACACCAGAGAGGCTAAGACCGCATTGACTCAGTGCGGTATTCAGCCTCTCTGGTTTCAAGTCTGATTTTGGAAAAAAAAAAAAAAAAAATCCAAAATCAGACAGAGTGTTGACACCAGAGAGGCTAAGACCGCATTGACTCAGTGCGGTATTCAGCCTCTCTGGTGTCAAGTCTGATTTTGGAAAAAAAAAAAAAAAATCCAAAATCAGACAGAGTGTTGAGACCAGAGAGGCTAAGACCGCATTGACTCAGTGCGGTATTCAGCCTCTCTGGTGTCAAGTCTGATTTTGGAAAAAAAATAAAAATCCAAAATCAGACAGAGTGTTGACACCAGAGAGGCTAAGACCGCATTGACTCAGTGCGGTATTCAGCCTCTCTGGTGTCAAGTCTGATTTTGGAAAAAAAAAAAAAAAAATCCAAAATCAGACAGAGTGTTGACACCAGAGAGGCTAAGACCGCATTGACTCAGTGCGGTATTCAGCCTCTCTGGTGTCAAGTCTGATTTTGGAAAAAAAAAAAAAAATCCAAAATCAGACAGAGTGTTGACACCAGAGAGGCTAAGACCGCATTGACTCAGTGCGGTATTCAGCCTCTCTGGTGTCAAGTCTGATTTTGGAAAAAAAAAAAAAAATCCAAAATCAGACAGAGTGTTGAGACCAGAGAGGCTAAGAGCGCATTGACTCAGTGCGGTATGCAGCCTCTCTGGTGTCAAGTCTGATTTTGGAAAAAAAAAAAAAAAAATCCAAAATCAGACAGAGTGTTGACACCAGAGAGGCTAAGACCGCATTGACTCAGTGCGGTATTCAGCCTCTCTGGTGTCAAGTCTGATTTTGGAAAAAAAAAAAAAAATCCAAAATCAGACAGAGTGTTGACACCAGAGAGGCTAAGACCGCATTGACTCAGTGCGGTATTCAGCCTCTCTGGTGTCAAGTCTGATTTTGGAAAAAAAAAAAAAAATCCAAAATCAGACAGAGTGTTGAGACCAGAGAGGCTAAGAGCGCATTGACTCAGTGCGGTATGCAGCCTCTCTGGTGTCAAGTCTGATTTTGGAAAAAAAAAAAAAAAAAATCCAAAATCAGACAGAGTGTTGAGACCAGAGAGGCTAAGACCGCATTGACTCAGTGCGGTATTCAGCCTCTCTGGTGTCAAGTCTGATTTTGGAAAAAAAAAAAAAAAAATCCAAAATCAGACAGAGTGTTGACACCAGAGAGGCTAAGACCGCATTGACTCAGTGCGGTATTCAGCCTCTCTGGTGTCAAGTCTGATTTTGGAAAAAAAAAAAAAGACCAGAGAGGCTAAGACCGCATTGACTCAGTGCGGTATTCAGCCTCTCTGGTGTCAAGTCTGATTTTGGAAAAAAAAAAAAAAAAAATCCAAAATCAGACAGAGTGTTGAGACCAGAGAGGCTAAGACCGCATTGACTCAGTGCGGTATTCAGCCTCTCTGGTGTCAAGTCTGATTTTGGAAAAAAAAAAAAAAATCCAAAATCAGACAGAGTGTTGACACCAGAGAGGCTAAGACCGCATTGACTCAGTGCGGTATTCAGCCTCTCTGGTGTCAAGTCTGATTTTGGAAAAAAAAAAAAAAATCCAAAATCAGACAGTGTTGACACAAGAGAGGCTAAGACCGCATTGACTCAGTGCGGTATTCAGCCTCTCTGGTGTCAAGTCTGATTTTGGAAAAAAAAAAAAAAATCCAAAATCAGACAGAGTGTTGACACCAGAGAGGCTAAGACCGCATTGACTCAGTGCAGTATTCAGCCTCTCTGGTGTCAAGTCTGATTTTGGAAAAAAAAAAAAAAAAATCCAAAATCAGACAGAGTGTTGAGACCAGAGAGGCTAAGAGCGCATTGACTCAGTGCGGTATGCAGCCTCTCTGGTGTCAAGTCTGATTTTGGAAAAAAAAAAAAAAAAATCCAAAATCAGACAGAGTGTTGACACCAGAGAGGCTAAGACCGCATTGACTCAGTGCGGTATTCAGCCTCTCTGGTGTCAAGTCTGATTTTGGGAAAAAAAAAAAAAATCCAAAATCAGACAGAGTGTTGACACCAGAGAGGCTAAGACCGCATTGACTCAGTGCGGTATTCAGCCTCTCTGGTGTCAAGTCTGATTTTGGAAAAAAAAAAAAATCCAAAATCAGACAGAGTGTTGACACCAGAGAGGCTAAGACCGCATTGACTCAGTGCGGTATTCAGCCTCTCTGGTGTCAAGTCTGATTTTGGAAAAAAAAAAAAAATCCAAAATCAGACAGAGTGTTGACACCAGAGAGGCTAAGACCGCATTGACTCAGTGCGGTATTCAGCCTCTCTGGTTTCAAGTCTGATTTTGGAAAAAAAAAAAAAAAAAATCCAAAATCAGACAGAGTGTTGACACCAGAGAGGCTAAGACCGCATTGACTCAGTGCGGTATTCAGCCTCTCTGGTGTCAAGTCTGATTTTGGAAAAAAAAAAAAAAAAATCCAAAATCAGACAGAGTGTTGAGACCAGAGAGGCTAAGAGCGCATTGACTCAGTGCGGTATGCAGCCTCTCTGGTGTCAAGTCTGATTTTGGAAAAAAAAAAAAAAAAAATCCAAAATCAGACAGAGTGTTGAGACCAGAGAGGCTAAGACCGCATTGACTCAGTGCGGTATTCAGCCTCTCTGGTGTCAAGTCTGATTTTGGAAAAAAAAAAAAATATCCAAAATCAGACAGAGTGTTGACACCAGAGAGGCTAAGACCGCATTGACTCAGTGCGGTATTCAGCCTCTCTGGTGTCAAGTCTGATTTTGGAAAAAAAAAAAAAAAATCCAAAATCAGACAGAGTGTTGAGACCAGAGAGGCTAAGAGCGCATTGACTCAGTGCGGTATGCAGCCTCTCTGGTGTCAAGTCTGATTTTGGAAAAAAAAAAAAAAAAATCCAAAATCAGACAGAGTGTTGACACCAGAGAGGCTAAGACCGCATTGACTCAGTGCGGTATTCAGCCTCTCTGGTGTCAAGTCTGATTTTGGAAAAAAAAAAAAAAATCCAAAATCAGACAGAGTGTTGACACCAGAGAGGCTAAGACCGCATTGACTCAGTGCGGTATTCAGCCTCTCTGGTGTCAAGTCTGATTTTGGAAAAAAAAAAAAAAAATCCAAAATCAGACAGAGTGTTGAGACCAGAGAGGCTAAGAGCGCATTGACTCAGTGCGGTATGCAGCCTCTCTGGTGTCAAGTCTGATTTTGGAAAAAAAAAAAAAAAAAATCCAAAATCAGACAGAGTGTTGAGACCAGAGAGGCTAAGACCGCATTGACTCAGTGCGGTATTCAGCCTCTCTGGTGTCAAGTCTGATTTTGGAAAAAAAAAAAAAAAAAATCCAAAATCAGACAGTGTTGACACCAGAGAGGCTAAGACCGCATTGACTCAGTGCGGTATTCAGCCTCTCTGGTGTCAAGTCTGATTTTGGAAAAAAAAAAAAAAATCCAAAATCAGACAGAGTGTTGACACCAGAGAGGCTAAGACCGCATTGACTCAGTGCGGTATTCAGCCTCTCTGGTGTCAAGTCTGATTTTGGAAAAAAAAAAAAAAAATCCAAAATCAGACAGAGTGTTGAGACCAGAGAGGCTAAGAGCGCATTGACTCAGTGCGGTATGCAGCCTCTCTGGTGTCAAGTCTGATTTTGGAAAAAAAAAAAAAAAAAATCCAAAATCAGACAGAGTGTTGACACCAGAGAGGCTAAGACCGCATTGACTCAGTGCGGTATTCAGCCTCTCTGGTGTCAAGTCTGATTTTGGAAAAAAAAAAAAAAAAAATCCAAAATCAGACAGAGTGTTGACACCAGAGAGGCTAAGACCGCATTGACTCAGTGCAGTATTCAGCCTATCTGGTGTCAAGTCTGATTTTGGAAAAAAAAAAAAGACCAGAGAGGCTAAGACCGCATTGACTCAGTGCGGTATTCAGCCTCTCTGGTGTCAAGTCTGATTTTGGAAAAAAAAAAAAAAAAAATCCAAAATCAGACAGAGTGTTGAGACCAGAGAGGCTAAGACCGCATTGACTCAGTGCGGTATTCAGCCTCTCTGGTGTCAAGTCTGATTTTGGAAAAAAAAAAAAAAAATCCAAAATCAGACAGAGTGTTGACACCAGAGAGGCTAAGACCGCATTGACTCAGTGCGGTATTCAGCCTCTCTGGTGTCAAGTCTGATTTTGGGAAAAAAAAAAAAATCCAAAATCAGACAGAGTGTTGACACCAGAGAGGCTAAGACCGCATTGACTCAGTGCGGTATTCAGTCTCTCTGGTGTCAAGTCTGATTTTGGAAAAAAAAAAAAAAAATCCAAAATCAGACAGAGTGTTGACACCAGAGAGGCTAAGACCGCATTGACTCAGTGCGGTATTCAGCCTCTCTGGTGTCAAGTCTGATTTTGGAAAAAAAAAAAAAAAATCCAAAATCAGACAGTGTTGAGACCAGAGAGGCTAAGACTGCATTGACTCAGTGCGGTATTCAGCCTCTCTGGTGTCAAGTCTGATTTTGGGAAAAAAAAAAAAAAAATCCAAAATCAGACAGAGTGTTGAGACCAGAGAGGCTAAGACCGCATTGACTCAGTGCGGTATTCAGCCTCTCTGGTGTCAAGTCTGATTTTGGAAAAAAAAAAAAAAAATCCAAAATCAGACAGAGTGTTGACACCAGAGAGGCTAAGACCGCATTGACTCAGTGCGGTATTCAGCCTCTCTGGTGTCAAGTCTGATTTTGGAAAAAAAAAAAAAAAAAATCCAAAATCAGACAGAGTGTTGACACCAGAGAGGCTAAGACCGCATTGACTCAGTGCAGTATTCAGCCTCTCTGGTGTCAAGTCTGATTTTGGAAAAAAAAAAAAGACCAGAGAGGCTAAGACCGCATTGACTCAGTGCGGTATTCAGCCTCTCTGGTGTCAAGTCTGATTTTGGAAAAAAAAAAAAAAAAAATCCAAAATCAGACAGAGTGTTGAGACCAGAGAGGCTAAGACCGCATTGACTCAGTGCGGTATTCAGCCTCTCTGGTGTCAAGTCTGATTTTGGAAAAAAAAAAAAAAAATCCAAAATCAGACAGAGTGTTGACACCAGAGAGGCTAAGACCGCATTGACTCAGTGCGGTATTCAGCCTCTCTGGTGTCAAGTCTGATTTTGGGAAAAAAAAAAAAAATCCAAAATCAGACAGAGTGTTGACACCAGAGAGGCTAAGACCGCATTGACTCAGTGCGGTATTCAGTCTCTCTGGTGTCAAGTCTGATTTTGGAAAAAAAAAAAAAAAATCCAAAATCAGACAGAGTGTTGACACCAGAGAGGCTAAGACCGCATTGACTCAGTGCGGTATTCAGCCTCTCTGGTGTCAAGTCTGATTTTGGAAAAAAAAAAAAAAAATCCAAAATCAGACAGTGTTGAGACCAGAGAGGCTAAGACCGCATTGACTCAGTGCGGTATTCAGCCTCTCTGGTGTCAAGTCTGATTTTGGAAAAAAAAAAAAAAAAATCCAAAATCAGACAGAGTGTTGAGACCAGAGAGGCTAAGACCGCATTGACTCAGTGCGGTATTCAGCCTCTCTGGTGTCAAGTCTGATTTTGGAAAAAAAAAAAAAAAAATCCAAAATCAGACAGAGTGTTGACACCAGAGAGGCTAAGACCGCATTGACTCAGTGCGGTATTCAGCCTCTCTGGTGTCAAGTCTGATTTTGGAAAAAAAAAAAAAAAAATCCAAAATCAGACAGAGTGTTGACACCAGAGAGGCTAAGACCGCATTGACTCAGTGCGGTATTCAGCCTCTCTGGTGTCAAGTCTGATTTTGGAAAAAAAAAAAAAAATCCAAAATCAGACAGTGTTGACACCAGAGAGGCTAAGACCGCATTGACTCAGTGCGGTATTCAGCCTCTCTGGTGTCAAGTCTGATTTTGGAAAAAAAAAAAAAAAATCCAAAATCAGACAGAGTGTTGACACCAGAGAGGCTAAGACCGCATTGACTCAGTGCGGTATGCAGCCTCTCTGGTGTCAAGTCTGATTTTGGAAAAAAAAAAAAGACCAGAGAGGCTAAGACCGCATTGACTCAGTGCGGTATTCAGCCTCTCTGGTGTCAAGTCTGATTTTGGAAAAAAAAAAAAAAAAAATCCAAAATCAGACAGAGTGTTGAGACCAGAGAGGCTAAGACCGCATTGACTCAGTGCGGTATTCAGCCTCTCTGGTGTCAAGTCTGATTTTGGAAAAAAAAAAAAAAATCCAAAATCAGACAGAGTGTTGACACCAGAGAGGCTAAGACCGCATTGACTCAGTGCGGTATTCAGCCTCTCTGGTGTCAAGTCTGATTTTGGAAAAAAAAAAAAAATCCAAAATCAGACAGTGTTGACACCAGAGAGGCTAAGACCGCATTGACTCAGTGCGGTATTCAGCCTCTCTGGTGTCAAGTCTGATTTTGGAAAAAAAAAAAAAAATCCAAAATCAGACAGAGTGTTGACACCAGAGAGGCTAAGACCGCATTGACTCAGTGCGGTATTCAGCCTCTCTGGTGTCAAGTCTGATTTTGGAAAAAAAAAAAAAAATCCAAAATCAGACAGAGTGTTGAGACCAGAGAGGCTAAGAGCGCATTGACTCAGTGCGGTATGCAGCCTCTCTGGTGTCAAGTCTGATTTTGGAAAAAAAAAAAAAAAAATTCAAAATCAGACAGAGTGTTGACACCAGAGAGGCTAAGACCGCATTGACTCAGTGCGGTATTCAGCCTCTCTGGTGTCAAGTCTGATTTTGGGAAAAAAAAAAAAAATCCAAAATCAGACAGAGTGTTGACACCAGAGAGGCTAAGACCGCATTGACTCAGTGCGGTATTCAGCCTCTCTGGTGTCAAGTCTGATTTTGGAAAAAAAAAAAAAATCCAAAATCAGACAGAGTGTTGACACCAGAGAGGCTAAGACCGCATTGACTCAGTGCGGTATTCAGCCTCTCTGGTGTCAAGTCTGATTTTGGAAAAAAAAAAAAAAATCCAAAATCAGACAGAGTGTTGACACCAGAGAGGCTAAGACCGCATTGACTCAGTGCGGTATTCAGCCTCTCTGGTTTCAAGTCTGATTTTGGAAAAAAAAAAAAAAAAAATCCAAAATCAGACAGAGTGTTGACACCAGAGAGGCTAAGACCGCATTGACTCAGTGCGGTATTCAGCCTCTCTGGTGTCAAGTCTGATTTTGGAAAAAAAAAAAAAAATCCAAAATCAGACAGAGTGTTGACACCAGAGAGGCTAAGACCGCATTGACTCAGTGCGGTATTCAGCCTCTCTGGTGTCAAGTCTGATTTTGGAAAAAAAAAAAAAAAATCCAAAATCAGACAGAGTGTTGAGACCAGAGAGGCTAAGAGCGCATTGACTCAGTGCGGTATGCAGCCTCTCTGGTGTCAAGTCTGATTTTGGAAAAAAAAAAAAAAAAATCCAAAATCAGACAGAGTGTTGACACCAGAGAGGCTAAGACCGCATTGACTCAGTGCGGTATTCAGCCTCTCTGGTGTCAAGTCTGATTTTGGAAAAAAAAAAAAAAATCCAAAATCAGACAGAGTGTTGACACCAGAGAGGCTAAGACCGCATTGACTCAGTGCGGTATTCAGCCTCTCTGGTGTCAAGTCTGATTTTGGAAAAAAAAAAAAGAAATCCAAAATCAGACAGAGTGTTGAGACCAGAGAGGCTAAGAGCGCATTGACTCAGTGCGGTATGCAGCCTCTCTGGTGTCAAGTCTGATTTTGGAAAAAAAAAAAAAAAAAATCCAAAATCAGACAGAGTGTTGAGACCAGAGAGGCTAAGACCGCATTGACTCAGTGCGGTATTCAGCCTCTCTGGTGTCAAGTCTGATTTTGGAAAAAAAAAAAAAAAATCCAAAATCAGACAGAGTGTTGACACCAGAGAGGCTAAGACCGCATTGACTCAGTGCGGTATTCAGCCTCTCTGGTGTCAAGTCTGATTTTGGAAAAAAAAAAAAAAATCCAAAATCAGACAGAGTGTTGACACCAGAGAGGCTAAGACCGCATTGACTCAGTGCGGTATTCAGCCTCTCTGGTGTCAAGTCTGATTTTGGAAAAAAAAAAAAAAAATCCAAAATCAGACAGAGTGTTGAGACCAGAGAGGCTAAGAGCGCATTGACTCAGTGCGGTATGCAGCCTCTCTGGTGTCAAGTCTGATTTTGGAAAAAAAAAAAAAAAATCCAAAATCAGACAGAGTGTTGACACCAGAGAGGCTAAGACCGCATTGACTCAGTGCGGTATTCAGCCTCTCTGGTGTCAAGTCTGATTTTGGAAAAAAAAAAAAAAATCCAAAATCAGACAGAGTGTTGACACCAGAGAGGCTAAGACCGCATTGACTCAGTGCGGTATTCAGCCTCTCTGGTGTCAAGTCTGATTTTGGAAAAAAAAAAAAAATCCAAAATCAGACAGAGTGTTGAGACCAGAGAGGCTAAGAGCGCATTGACTCAGTGCGGTATGCAGCCCTCTCTGGTGTCAAGTCTGATTTTGGGAAAAAAAAAAAAAAAAAATCCAAAATCAGACAGAGTGTTGAGACCAGAGAGGCTAAGACCGCATTGACTCAGTGCGGTATTCAGCCTCTCTGGTGTCAAGTCTGATTTTGGAAAAAAAAAAAAAAAAAATCCAAAATCAGACAGAGTGTTGACACCAGAGAGGCTAAGACCGCATTGACTCAGTGCGGTATTCAGCCTCTCTCGGTGTCAAGTCTGATTTTGGAAAACAAAAAAAAGACCAGAGAGGCTAAGACCGCATTGACTCAGTGCGGTATTCAGCCTCTCTGGTGTCAAGTCTGATTTTGGAAAAAAAAAAAAAAAAATCCAAAATCAGACAGAGTGTTGAGACCAGAGAGGCTAAGACCGCATTGACTCAGTGCGGTATTCAGCCTCTCTGGTGTCAAGTCTGATTTTGGAAAAAAAAAAAAAAAAAATCCAAAATCAGACAGAGTGTTGACACCAGAGAGGCTAAGACCGCATTGACTCAGTGCGGTATTCAGCCTCTCTGGTGTCAAGTCTGATTTTGGAAAAAAAAAAAAAATCCAAAATCAGACAGTGTTGACACCAGAGAGGCTAAGACCGCATTGACTCAGTGCGGTATTCAGCCTCTCTGGTGTCAAGTCTGATTTTGGAAAAAAAAAAAAAAATCCAAAATCAGACAGAGTGTTGACACCAGAGAGGCTAAGACCGCATTGACTCAGTGCGGTATTCAGCCTCTCTGGTGTCAAGTCTGATTTTGGAAAAAAAAAAAAAAAAATCCAAAATCAGACAGAGTGTTGAGACCAGAGAGGCTAAGAGCGCATTGACTCAGTGCGGTATGCAGCCTCTCTGGTGTCAAGTCTGATTTTGGGAAAAAAAAAAAAAAAAATCCAAAATCAGACAGAGTGTTGACACCAGAGAGGCTAAGACCGCATTGACTCAGTGCGGTATTCAGCCTCTCTGGTGTCAAGTCTGATTTTGGGAAAAAAAAAAAAAATCCAAAATCAGACAGAGTGTTGACACCAGAGAGGCTAAGACCGCATTGACTCAGTGCGGTATTCAGCCTCTCTGGTGTCAAGTCTGATTTTGGAAAAAAAAAAAAAAATCCAAAATCAGACAGAGTGTTGACACCAGAGAGGCTAAGACCGCATTGACTCAGTGCGGTATTCAGCCTCTCTGGTGTCAAGTCTGATTTTGGAAAAAAAAAAAAAATCCAAAATCAGACAGAGTGTTGACACCAGAGAGGCTAAGACCGCATTGACTCAGTGCGGTATTCAGCCTCTCTGGTTTCAAGTCTGATTTTGGAAAAAAAAAAAAAAAAAATCCAAAATCAGACAGAGTGTTGACACCAGAGAGGCTAAGACCGCATTGACTCAGTGCGGTATTCAGCCTCTCTGGTGTCAAGTCTGATTTTGGAAAAAAAAAAAAAAAAAATCCAAAATCAGACAGAGTGTTGAGACCAGAGAGGCTAAGACCGCATTGACTCAGTGCGGTATTCAGCCTCTCTGGTGTCAAGTCTGATTTTGGAAAAAAAAATAAAAATCCAAAATCAGACAGAGTGTTGACACCAGAGAGGCTAAGACCGCATTGACTCAGTGCGGTATTCAGCCTCTCTGGTGTCAAGTCTGATTTTGGAAAAAAAAAAAAAAAAATCCAAAATCCAGACAGAGTGTTGACACCAGAGAGGCTAAGACCGCATTGACTCAGTGCGGTATTCAGCCTCTCTGGTGTCAAGTCTGATTTTGGAAAAAAAAAAAAAAAATCCAAAATCAGACAGAGTGTTGACACCAGAGAGGCTAAGACCGCATTGACTCAGTGCGGTATTCAGCCTCTCTGGTGTCAAGTCTGATTTTGGAAAAAAAAAAAAAAATCCAAAATCAGACAGAGTGTTGAGACCAGAGAGGCTAAGAGCGCATTGACTCAGTGCGGTATGCAGCCTCTCTGGTGTCAAGTCTGATTTTGGAAAAAAAAAAAAAAAAAATCCAAAATCAGACAGAGTGTTGACACCAGAGAGGCTAAGACCGCATTGACTCAGTGCGGTATTCAGCCTCTCTGGTGTCAAGTCTGATTTTGGAAAAAAAAAAAAAAAATCCAAAATCAGACAGAGTGTTGACACCAGAGAGGCTAAGACCGCATTGACTCAGTGCGGTATTCAGCCTCTCTGGTGTCAAGTCTGATTTTGGAAAAAAAAAAAAAAATCCAAAATCAGACAGAGTGTTGAGACCAGAGAGGCTAAGAGCGCATTGACTCAGTGCGGTATGCAGCCTCTCTGGTGTCAAGTCTGATTTTGGAAAAAAAAAAAAAAAAAATCCAAAATCAGACAGAGTGTTGAGACCAGAGAGGCTAAGACCGCATTGACTCAGTGCGGTATTCAGCCTCTCTGGTGTCAAGTCTGATTTTGGAAAAAAAAAAAAAAAAAATCCAAAATCAGACAGAGTGTTGACACCAGAGAGGCTAAGACCGCATTGACTCAGTGCGGTATTCAGCCTCTCTGGTGTCAAGTCTGATTTTGGAAAAAAAAAAAAAGACCAGAGAGGCTAAGACCGCATTGACTCAGTGCGGTATTCAGCCTCTCTGGTGTCAAGTCTGATTTTGGAAAAAAAAAAAAAAAAAATCCAAAATCAGACAGAGTGTTGAGACCAGAGAGGCTAAGACCGCATTGACTCAGTGCGGTATTCAGCCTCTCTGGTGTCAAGTCTGATTTTGGAAAAAAAAAAAAAAAATCCAAAATCAGACAGAGTGTTGACACCAGAGAGGCTAAGACCGCATTGACTCAGTGCGGTATTCAGCCTCTCTGGTGTCAAGTCTGATTTTGGAAAAAAAAAAAAAATCCAAAATCAGACAGGTGTTGACACAAGAGAGGCTAAGACCGCATTGACTCAGTGCGGTATTCAGCCTCTCTGGTGTCAAGTCTGATTTTGGAAAAAAAAAAAAAAAATCCAAAATCAGACAGAGTGTTGACACCAGAGAGGCTAAGACCGCATTGACTCAGTGCGGTATTCAGCCTCTCTGGTGTCAAGTCTGATTTTGGAAAAAAAAAAAAAAAAATCCAAAATCAGACAGAGTGTTGAGACCAGAGAGGCTAAGAGCGCATTGACTCAGTGCGGTATGCAGCCTCTCTGGTGTCAAGTCTGATTTTGGAAAAAAAAAAAAAAAAAATCCAAAATCAGACAGAGTGTTGACACCAGAGAGGCTAAGACCGCATTGACTCAGTGCGGTATTCAGCCTCTCTGGTGTCAAGTCTGATTTTGGAAAAAAAAAAAAAAAATCCAAAATCAGACAGAGTGTTGACACCAGAGAGGCTAAGACCGCATTGACTCAGTGCGGTATTCAGCCTCTCTGGTGTCAAGTCTGATTTTGGAAAAAAAAAAAAAAATCCAAAATCAGACAGAGTGTTGACACCAGAGAGGCTAAGACCGCATTGACTCAGTGCGGTATTCAGCCTCTCTGGTGTCAAGTCTGATTTTGGAAAAAAAAAAAAAAAAATCCAAAATCAGACAGAGTGTTGACACCAGAGAGGCTAAGACCGCATTGACTCAGTGCGGTATTCAGCCTCTCTGGTGTCAAGTCTGATTTTGGAAAAAAAAAAAAAAAAAATCCAAAATCAGACAGAGTGTTGACACCAGAGAGGCTAAGACCGCATTGACTCAGTGCGGTATTCAGCCTCTCTGGTGTCAAGTCTGATTTTGGAAAAAAAAAAAAAAAAATCCAAAATCAGACAGAGTGTTGAGACCAGAGAGGCTAAGAGCGCATTGACTCAGTGCGGCTCTCTGGTGTCAAGTCTGATTTTGGAAAAAAAAAAAAAAAAAATCCAAAATCAGACAGAGTGTTGAGACCAGAGAGGCTAAGACCGCATTGACTCAGTGCGGTATTCAGCCTCTCTGGTGTCAAGTCTGATTTTGGAAAAAAAAAAAAAATATCCAAAATCAGACAGAGTGTTGACACCAGAGAGGCTAAGACCGCATTGACTCAGTGCGGTATTCAGCCTCTCTGGTGTCAAGTCTGATTTTGGAAAAAAAAAAAAAAAATCCAAAATCAGACAGAGTGTTGAGACCAGAGAGGCTAAGAGCGCATT